>NC_025997.2:45176829-45476829 GCF_000442705.2 Elaeis guineensis
TCCTTCTAGAGATGTGACCTGTAAGATAAGCCTCGGCCGGAGTTGGCTTCGATAGGATTCTCTGACGCTTAAGTTAGATCTCAAAAAAATAGAAGAGAAGGAGTGCTGAGAGAGATTGTGCGTGCATACTTTGGGGGTCATGTGGAAGTCATTTTGTAGGCGAGAGCTGAAAAGCCATTTTAGACAGATTGTGTAGCTGATTTGGGCACGATATGGTGAGATTTTTGGTTGGGATCTTCGGGACTAGGTGGTTATACCTGCTTTATTTGTTTCAGAGTTAGTTGCAATGTCGCAGGTACTTTTAAATTTAAAATGAGGGTGCAGGTCAAATCGGACCAACTTCGATTGAGGAGGGTTTGGCGTGGTCCGATGGAGATGGGTGCCGAAGGAAGGAAATGGCTGAGGCTAGTCGTGGTCACAGAAATAAATATTAGTGGTATCCGAAGCTTACCTATCATCAAAGTCAGAGATCGATCTGTCTAAATGTCAGCTGTTGCAGAGATGGGACTGGTTGGTGGAGTGTAGATTTGAGATCGAAATCAGAATCAGTCAGACTCTAGTATTCTGGTTAGAAAGATCGCCAAGTATAAGGATCACCAAGGGCCAAATTAGGATCGGAGATATCTGAAGCTATGTACTGAATGACCTCCTTCAGAATCCTCCTAAGATTCGGAGAGACATATCTACCTTTGGGGTCGGATATTCATCTCCAACATTGCTGTGACATTGGCTCTATAAGCTTCACCGTATGCCCAACTCATGTCTTCGGCTTGAATAACAAATTATCTCCCAACACATGCTCCCTTATTCTCGAGTTCAGTTCGGACGAAGGGAGTACATGAATAGACGAAGACATGCTGTCGTTGTCATTGACATGGTGTCTACGACCTTTAGACGGAATGAAAGTCACATCAACGGATAATCATGACTATGGAAAAAGGAGTAGTTGACTAAATTCGAAGGGTGGCGTGCCTTGTTTCCGATGCATAATCATTAATGAGCCGACTATCATTTCCTACTAACTAATGGAGATGTGCCAAGTGTTGATCATCGGATGGTTCAGAGGGATTTGATATCCGGACCGTTCTATTCTTTTACGCCTATAAAAGAGGACGGTATCCCTTGCCTTCTCTTTCTTATGCTTTCAGATTTTTTCAAATCTTTTTTTCCCTTCTTCTCCGATCAGTCTTCTTGTTCTGGGAGTATTTTGGATCATCTCACTACTTCAAGGGTCCTTTCAAGTCACGAACGGCTTTCTTTTGATCCATTGTCTCCACCTCTTGCTATTGTAGGTTGGTTTTCTTCTCCTTGCCAGATTTTCTTTTTGTTCCTTTAATTCGAGTAGTTTTTTCTTTCCTTTTCTTCATTCATTTCTCCTACTTTCTTCCTGTCTTCTACTAGCTGGTTCTTGGAGTCTTAGTAAAGGCGAGGCTTCTAAGTCATCTTTCTCTTTGGGGGAAGCCTTTGTTGGTTCGGGTGAAGGGTGTGTATGAACCAGATCTAGGGTTTCAGGGTTAGATCTTAAAACTTTTTCAAGATCAGGCAGTGGAAGACTAAAATAAATCAAAATTTATTTTTCAAAATTAGAAAATTTCTAGATCTAAGATCCTATTACATGATTATTACATAGCATTAAATCAGAAATTAAAATATATAGAGCATGAACTACATGTTGATCATATCAACATGTTTCTATACTACATCTAATATATGTATTAAATAATAGATCAGATCTATTACCTTGCAAGTTAGATATTTTAACCTTGCTGATCCAGACTTGAGGATGATGTTGCAAAACGCACACACGTTCGATCTCTAGGAGTCATCCACACGAGCCCACGATTCTCGACCAGAAGTCCTGCTTCAAGAAATCAGCATAGTATGCTGTACTGTGCTGATCCTTCTTCGATGGTTGATCAGGTACCTCCTTCTTCTTGATTTAGACTCTTCCAAAGATGAGAAGTAGGAGGAGGAGTTTCAGATCTGAGATGCTCTCAGAAAATTCAAGATGGAGGAAGGAAAGAGATGAAACTAACAACCCTAGAAGAAGACCCTCTTCTTCTTCTCTTTACGCTCTCCTAGACACTCTGTCTTGTATCTATTATATCTCCACGATCCAAAAATCTTTCTCTCTAATTTTTGGATGCCCTAAAGGTCTCTCAAATCTCTATGTTCATCAAAAATTTTATGAAGAAATTCAATTTATAGAGAGAGATATGATAGAGTCCTTGTTTAGGTCAAATACTTAGTGAAGGCTTATCCAAACATGGCAAGATAAGGGGTGCCCAACTCTTGGGCTTTTCCTCCTTATTTTTATACATGGACCACCAGCAAAAGGTGCACAATGTGTGCCCTAAAAGCCATAAAAATTCAAAAAAATTTTGGATAAATTCGATGCAAAAAGAAAAGAGTTTTGGATTTCTAAAACTCTATCTCATAGAATTTGAAATCCAAACTTATTCCTACTTTGATTTGATCCACAACCACTTTCTATATATGAAAGAAGAGAGGAAGCCTTTTGGACATGGAAAAGACCTAGGAGAGGACTTTTGTCACATAAAACAAGAGAGGATTGGCGTGGAATAAGAGAGAGGGCGTGGGGGCGGGGCTTATGTGGTGCAAGATGGAATCCTAATCTTATTAGGATTCTATCTTATGACTTATTTTAATTTGGTTTCTCAAACCAAATCAAATCAAAATTAGATCAACCCAATTAAAATAGGTCTTAACCCAATTAAGAATCTAATTTAATCAGATTAAATTAGATTTAAATCTGATTTAATTTTCTAATCAAATTAGAAATTAGGTTGATCCAAGTCCTAATTGAACTAGGACTAATTTTTTCTTTGCACTTGGCTTATCTAATAAATCAATTGGACTTGATCCAATCAAGCCCAAATCAAATCTAATTAAATCATATTCAATTAAAATTAATCTCAGTCTATTGGCTTAATCAAATTAAGTCAATTAGCAATTGAATTGCTAATCGATCCTCTTGCAACACTTGCACTAGGTTAAATGTCAATCGTATTGATCATTTAACCCTAGGACAATTCTTAATCGTTGATCAACCATCCGATCGGATCATGAACTCTAATGTGTATGACCTCATAGATCCGAATCTAAGCTGATAGTATAGGAATAAATTTTTGTACCAATCGAAGTGACCATCTAGCAATGGTACCTGACGACCGTATAGATCAAATGTGTAGAACAACATCCTTAGAATCCATACGAATATAGTTTTCATATAATTCATCTCCTTGACCAAAATAATCATAGGATACCTCAGAGTTTAACTATCAACTCTGATCAGGTTGTCCACGTTGTATTTCAAAATATCAAATCCATCTGATGGATTACCGTGGTCAAGGCTTTGCTAAATTGAAATACAGTGACTCATTCTTCTCCAACTCTTGGAGTAGTCAATCCCATATCGATCACACTCTGACTTCGCAAATACTTGACTATGTCCAGAAGCCTTCCGTCACTGAATTAGAAATTCAGTTAGTCTAGTACCAAAGCACAGTGAGTTGCTTGCAAGTCACTGAGGCGATCTCAGGTCTAAGAGACACTTATACCTATATCCCATCAGAGACATTCTCGATAGTAGAATGCTCTGGAGTTGGTCACATTCAATGATGATGTACCCTTACATCTCATTTGTATGCCATACCAGTGTCTCCACACTCTTTGGTTAAAAGGACAACCAACCCATATAGCCTACAGCGACCTATGCTCGATAGAAGCTGTCGTCCTTATTAACAGCCTATCATTTAGTCGTGAACAGTTTTAAGGACTAATCGATAAATCCTCTCTTTATCAAATCTAAATAGTCCTAAAGACTTCATCATAACAACAGAGTTCATTAGAAGATGTAAGCTTACGATGAAAATACCAAAAATATATTTTATTTATTAATAAATTATTTACAATACTTGGTTGCTCAACCGTCAACAGCTTGACGATTGATTTTTAGGACATATTTTCCAACAACTTCCACTTGTCCTAAAGCTACTCGGCACAGTATCTAATATCCATCTTCGACTTGTGGTTGTCGAACTCCTTTATCGTCAGGATTTTAGTGAAGAGGTCGGTTGGATTCTCTTTTCCATCAATCTTCTGAAGATCAACATCACCTCGATCCACGATCTTCCGGACCAGGTGGAAGTGATGCAAAATGTGCTTCGTCTGCTGGTGTGCTTTGGATTTCTTCATCTGAGCTATGGCACCAGTGCTGTCGCAGTAGGACAGGACCGAACCATCGAGGGAGGGTGCTACTTCGAGCTCGATGATAAATTTTTTCAGCCGCACAGCTTTCTTCGCAGCATCCGATGCTGCGATGTACTCTGCTTCACAAATAGAGTCTACCACAGTATGCTGCTTGGAACTCTTCCAGCAGATACCTCCACCATTCAGAGTAAAGATATAATCCGACACACTTCTGCTGTCATCATGGTCAGATTGAAAGCTGGAGTCTGTGAACCCCACAAGTTTCAGATCTGATTCGCCATAAACCAACCATTGATCCTTAGTATTTTTTACATACTCAAGGATGGCTTTAACCACTTTTCAGTAGTTTTCTCTAGGATCAGATTGGTATCTACTCACTACTCCTAGTGAGTATGCCACATCTGATCTTGTACATGTCATGACGTACATGATAGATCCCACGGTCGAAGCATATGGGACTCTACTCATACGCTCTCTCTCTTTAGGAGTTGTCGGATAATCCTTCTTAGAGAGAAAAATTCTATGACCTATCGGTAGATAGCCCTTCTTGGAATTCTCCATGTTGAACCTCTTCAGCACAGTATCTATGTACGTGGACTGTGATAATCCAAGCATCTTTTTAGATCTATCCCTATAGATCTTTATCCCTAAGATGTAGGATGCTTCACCCAAGTCCTTCATGGAGAACTACGATGACAACCAAACTTTTATTCCCTGTAGTGCGGAGATGTCATTTTCGATTAAGAGAATATCATCCATGTACGAAATAAGGAATACCACAATTGGACCATTTATCCATTTATAGATGCAGGGCTCTTCTCTGTTCTTAACGAAGTCATACATTTTGATCACCTTATCAAAATGTATGTTCCAACTCCGAGAAGCTTAATTCAATCCATAAATAGATCTCTGAAGTTTGCATACTTTGGACTCATCTGTGGATGTAATCTCCTCAGGTTGTATCATATACACCTCTTCGGTCCGCTCTCCATTCAAGAAAGCTGTCTTTACATCCATTTACCAGATCTCATAATCCAGATGGACAGCTATTGCAAGCATTATCCGAATGGATCTGAGCATTGCCACAGGAGAAAATGTCTCGTCATAGTCAATACCATAATATTGACGATACCCCTTGGCAACTAGACGGGCTTTATAGATCCTCACCTTTTTGTCTGCACCCCTTTTCCTTTTGAACACCCATTTACACTCAATGGGTTTAACCCGTTCAGGTGGGTCAACCAATGTCCATACATTGTTGACCTTCATGGACTTCATTTCGGATTTCATGGCTTCAAACCATTTCTCAAAATCAGGTCTCTGCATTGCATCCATATAGGTGATCAGATCCTCATCGTTCTCATCGAGTTCGATGGGATCATCATTCCGGATCAAGAAATCATAGTATCTGTCCGACTGACGCAGTACTCTACCAGATCGTCTTAATGGTGCAGGTACATTGGGCTTCTGATCTAATCTAATCAAATCCGACTTAAATTCAGCTATTGATGTCGGTCCTTCTACCTGTTGAACTTCATCAAGTTCAACCTTAGAGGCAACGGTTCCTTCACCAAGGAATTTTTTTTCTAAAAAGATTGTCTTAAGGCTGACGAACATATTTTGTTCATCATCATGATAGAAAAAATATTCTTTGGTCTCTTTGGGATACCCGATGAATGTGCATTTGTCAGACCTAGGTCCAAGTTTGTCTGGGACTAATCGTTTGACATAGGTCGGACACCCCCAAACCCTAAGGTGTGAAAGTACTGGCTTACGCTCTGTCCATATCTCATATGGAGTCTTAATTACAGACTTACTTGAAATCCTATTTAATAGATAACAGGCCGATTCGAGTACATATTCCTAGAAAGATATCGGTAAGCTGAAAAAATCTATCATGGATCGGACCATGTCTAACAGAGTCCGATTTCTTCTTTCAGACACACCATTATGCTGTGGTGTTCCTGGAAGAGTTCATTGGGAGAGAATCTCATTCTCTCTTAGATATGTGAGAAACTCATTAGAAAGATATTTTTCTCCTCCGTCAGATCGAAGAGTTTTAATACTCTTGCTAGTTTATTTTTCTACTTCACTTTGGAATCGTTTGAATATTTTAAATGAATCTGACTTATGTTTCATCAGATAGACATATCCATATCTGGATAGATCATCCGTGAAAGTTATAAAGTAGAAATATCCACCTCTAGCACTTGTGCTCATGGGTCCGCATACATCAGTATGTACTAGGCCCAAGTGCTCAGTAGCTCTCTCACCTTTTTCAGTAAAAGATGACTTGATCATTTTACCAAGAAGACAGGACTCACAGGTTGGAAGTGATTCACAATCACTGACTTTGAGGTTCCCTTTTGAGTCCACCTGTTTATTCTGTTCTTGTTTATATGACCTAGCCTATAGTACCATAAGTAGATATCTAACACACACTATCTAATCTAGGGTGCTTGCCAGTAGAATAGACTCTTATCGGGCTTGATCTTTTTAGTCTGACCCTGTACTGATGTCCCAGTCTGAACTTGCACCTTCTGCACTTTCTTCTTCTTGCTCTTCTTCCCTTTCTCAAAGGGTCGAGAACCAGAAGACGAACCTTCCACTAAGTTCACCGACTCCTTGTGAAGTTGGTGATCCTTCTCAAAGACCTGAAGCAACTCCAGTAACCCGTGATAGTTTACTTCAGACTTTGTCATTCTATAATGAGTGAGGAATGGGAGATAAGACTTGGGCAGCGAGTTCAGTATTGCATCTTTTCCAAGCTGCTCATGCAAGGAAAAGCCAAGCTTGCTCAATCGTTCCATCAGCTCGATCATATACAATACATGATCAGTGACAGAGGCACCATCCCGCATTTTGGCGTTGAAGATGGCATAACTAGTCTTGTGTCTCTCCACATTATCGTGTGTGCCAAAGGCATCCTCCAACACTTGAAGCATGTCCTTTGGCTGAGCCATCTGGAATCTGCAACTGAACTCGTCGTTCATGGCAGCCAGCATGATACAGCGCACTGTGGTCCGATCATTGAGCTACTTTTGGTAAGTATCTCTGACTGTTTCACATGCATTGGAAGCTGGCTCCTTGGGTGCAGGATCCATTATATAGGATCCATTCATGCTCCAAGACTATCTTCAACTTTCGGTACCAGCTACCGAAGTTGGATCCCACCAACTTATCATTGTCCAACAATGATCGGAGCGATAGTGAAGTGGCCATATCTACTCCAGGGAAAATCATAACCTAATTAGTAATTGATTCATTAAAGCTAAAGATTTGGACTTTAATCAAAAGATTTCTCCCACTATTTTATTCGAATTGGTAGCCTCTACCTCCAATTCGAAGAATTGCCTTAATTTCTTAGTGGGTACTAGAATCCACTTAGACTGCACACAAGCCCAACTTTGGTTGGCCAACCCATGTATATCTAAAGATAGGTTTATAACCAATTGTTTATCTAAACAATTTCTAGTAATTTTAATTTTGCTCCAGAAAGCTAATCAGTAGGCTTTGGCCTCCACTGTAAGGATCCGGTTAGGTCCAACTATTAACATGACCATACTTAGTGCATCTAACCAACGAATGATTAAGCCCAATTTTGATTGGCTCACCTAACCACCATTAGAGAGACACTTTCAAGTCATCATATGATGAGTGATAATTCCATTAGTCAACAAACACCAGGTCTTTAGGTCTGCAATGATTATTGAGTTAATGGACTCATTATCAAACACCTTAATGGGAGGCTATGACTCAGTTATCTCCATAACTTTATCATTTTAAGGACCTAATAATTTTAGAAGATTTAAATGATTTAGAAGATGAGGTCAGATGAACCAGCTTATCATGATCCTCCCACTGGCTTCACCAAGTCAGCTTAAGGGAGATCATTAAAAGGACTGATCTAGGAGCACCTAAATCAGTCACACTGATTTATCTAGCTGACATGGGTCAGCTCAAATAGTCAAGTGATCCGATCAAAATATAATTTCACCAAGAGGCCAGATAAGTTCGATCAGTGGGAGGGTCGGTCAAAGCTTGCCTTAGACACCATCAAAAATGACCAGGTAAGTGGGCTCCCAATTAAAAACCACCGGTCTGGTTTACCTTAGACACCAACTAGTTTCATTAGTTTCGATTAAATCAACCTAATAGTTCGTGCTAGACCACTTAATCAAGAATCAAATCCATTTGGTTGTCGTTAAAGACATGGACTTGACCAACTACAAGTATTGTAATTGATCTAGAGAATCCTTGATCTAATCTAAGACAACAATTGATTAGATTTAGTCAATTCTCTAATTTAGTCCATTTTTAATCTAATCATAGGTCTAACCCAATTAATGGATCTAATTTCCACTAACCCATTAACCCAATGTGTTATGGTTTGTGTCTTAGGTTCTTCAATTCACAATCCTAGAACCTAATCAAACAACTTCTTAATTCTTAATTAAGTTTTGGACTGAGAGTTGGGTTCGGCTTTTCAAAATCAATTTTCATGTTTGTAAAATAATTTTACAATATGGTTCTACCAACTATATTGCATGTTTGATTCATAATCAAGATGCAAATAAAATAAATATGAAACTACTTTAGATCTAATCTAAACAGGTTCATGTAATTGAAACAATTTCAATTTTAAATAATTTCTTTATACAAAAATTATTAACAAAGAGATTTTATTTTAGATTTAAATATCTTTTAAATCTAATAAATTATAAATTTAATCTAAATCATATATAACAAATTTATGATTAAAGATAGATCTACACGACCTAGGACAACCTTTGCACTGTAAGGGGTAAACCTTACAGCAGGATAACCTTGCAGTTCGTGATTGATCTAAAATTTTAATTTCAGATTTAATAATCAAATTATAAATTAGATCTAATCTAAAAAATAATCTAAGTATATATAAATAATCATGTAATAAACAATCTGAGCTCTGATACCAATTGAAGGAACCAGATCTAGGATTTCAGGATTAGATCTCAAAATTTTTTCAAAATCAGATAGCGAAAGACTAAAAATAAATCAAAATTTATTTTTTAAAACTAAAAATTTTCTAGATCTAAGATCCTATTACATGATTATTACATAGTATTAAATCAAAAATTAAAATATATAGAGCATGAACTACATGTTGATCATATCAACATATTTCTATACTACATCTAATATATATATTAAACAATAGATCAGATCTATTACCTTGCAAGTTAGATGTTCTAATCTTGCTGATCTGGATTTGAGGATGATGTTGCAAACCGCACATGCATCCGATCTCTAGGAGTCATCCACACGAGCCCACGAATCTCGACCAGAAGTCCTACTTCAGAAAATCAGCATAGTATGCTAGTACTGCGTTGATCTTTCTTCGATGGTTGATCAGGTACCTCCTTCTTCTTGATTTGGACTTTTCTAAAGATAAAAAGTAGGAGGAGGAGTTTCAAATCTGTGACACTCTCAGAAAACTCAAGATGGAGGAAGGAAAGAGATGAAACTAACAACTCTAGAAGAAGACCCTCTTCTTCTTCTCTTTACTCTCTCCTAGACACCCTGTCTTGTGTCTATTATATCCCCATGACCCAAAGGTCTTTCTCTCTGATTGTTGGATGCCCCAAAGGTCTCTCAAATCTCTATGTTCATCAAAAATTTTATGAAGAAATTTATTTTATAGAGAGAGATATGATAGAGTTCTTGTCTAGGTCAAATACCTAGTCAAGGCTTATCCAAATATGGCAAGATAAGGGGCGCCCAACTCTTGGGCTATTCCTCCTTATTTTTATGCATGGACCACTGGTAAAGGGTGCACAATGTGTGCCCTAAAAGTCATAAAAATTTTTAAAAAAATTTGGATAAATTCGATGCAAAAAGGAAAGAGTTTTGGATTTCTAAAACTCTATCTCATAGAATTTGAAATCCAAACTTATTCCTACTTTGATTTGATCCACAACCACTTTTCATGTATGAAAGAAAAGAAGAAGCCTTTTGGACATGGGAAAAACCTGGGAGAGGGCTTTTGTCACACAAAACAAGAGGGGATTGGCATGGAATAAGAGAGAGAGCGTGGGGGGGCTTATGTGGCGCAAGATAGAATCCTAATCTTACTAGGATTCTATCTTATAACTTGTTTTAATTTGGTTTCTCAAATCAAATCAAATTAAAATTAGATAAATTTAATTAAAATAGATTTTAATCTAATTAAAAATCTAATTAAATTAAATTAAATTATATTTAAATCTAATTTAATTTTCTAATCAAATTAGAAATTAGATTGATCTAAGTCCTAATTGAACTAGGACTAGTTTTTTTCTTGCACTTGGCTTATCCAATAAATCAATTGGACTTGATCCAATCAAGCTCAAACTAAATCTAATTAAATTATATTTAATTAGACTTAATCTCAGTCTATTGGTTTAATCAAATTAAATCAATTAGCAATTGAATTGCTAATCGATCCTCCTGCAACACTTGCACTAGGTTAAATGTCAATCGTATTGATCATTTAATCTTAGAATAATTCTTAATCATTGATCAACCATCTGATCGGATCATGAACTCTAATGTGTGTGATCTCATAGGCCCGAACCTAAGTCGATGGTATAGAAATAAATTTCTATACCAATCGAAGTGACCATCTAGCAATGGTACCCGACGACTGGATAGGTCGAATGTGTAGAACAACATCCTTAGAACCCATGCGGATATAGTTTTTATATAATTCATCTCCTTGACCAAAATGATCATAGGATATCTCAGAGTTCAACTATCAACTCTGATAAGGTTGTCCACATTGTATTTCAAAATATCAAATCCATCTGATGGATTATCCTGGCCAAGGCTTTGCTAAATTGAAATACAGTGACTCATTCTTCTCCGACTCTTGGAGTGGTCAATTCCATCTCGATCACACTCTGACTTCGCAAGTACTTGACTATGCCCAGAAGCCTTCGGTCACTAAATTAAAAATTCAGTTAGTCCAGTACCAAAGCACAGTGAGTTGCTTGCAAGTCACTGAGGCGATCTCAGGTCTAAGGGACAGTTATATCTATATCCCATCAGAGACATTCTCGATAGTAGAATGCTCTGGAGTTGGTCACATTCAATGATGATGTATCATTACATCTCACCTGTATGCCATACCAGTGTCTCCACACTCCTTGGTTAAGATGACAACCAACGTTCAATAATGATGTACCCTTCGACTTCTACTCAGATTGAGATCATATTAGTCGCATCGATCTAGTCTCACCCTCCGAAGTCTACTGCACTCCCTGCTCCTTAGATTGATCCAACCTAGATGGGACCTGACTCTGTTGGAGAGCTCGAAGAATGAAGGCAAGGGTCTACTTCGTCATCCACCAGTGATGTCTTCGATGACTGGAAGACCGCCAACAATGTCTTCTAGAGGATGCTTTTTAATGCTGGTCTAGAAAAGATCAAGGAGGAGAGCTTCGTAAAGCAGCAAAAGCGAATGGTATCCTCCATAGTTCGGGTAGGTTCTTTCTTCCTCTCCTCTTTTTTTTTTTTTCTTTTTTTTTGCTGACTTCTTACTCTCTGGATGTAGATGGATCACTATGCCATTGCTCTCATTAATAAATTGAGGGACATAGAGGCAGAATTGATCGTGGCACATGAAAAGTGAAAGGTGGCCAAAGCCTCTGATGCCAAGGCAAATGCTGCTGCTGTCGAAGCCCAGTCCAAGGTGGAGGCTGTCGAAGTTGAAGTTGCCCTTCTGAAGAAGGCATTGAAGGAGGCCACAGCTTCAAAGGTGGAGGTTGAAATCAAGCTGGCTTTGAAATAAGAGAAGCGACGGTAGGTGCAAGCTAGAGTCGCTGAAGTTGAGAAGAAGGCAAAGGACCAGACTGTCAAAATTGGGCATGCGGTGTTAGAAGTTTTTCATGCATCTGAGGAGTTCTCCTAAGAAAAGGTTGACTTCGACACCAAATGGGACATATACCATTGAAGGGTGGTTGCACGCTTTCCAAAGATAGACCTGAGCTTCCTGAATGATGAAGAAGAGGAAGAAGAGCCTTAGGAAGTGAGTGTTGGATTTAGGTGTTTTATGTATATAGATTTTAAAATAATTTTCGTAACAGATAGCGAAAGATTAGATTAAAACACTTTTAATCTATGCATGCATAAATCTAATCTAAACACCTATAAATCTAGTTCATATGATGAAAATAAAATAAGCTTGCATCTGATTTCAAAATATAAATAATTTGATGATTGAATCATCTACCTGTAGCACTAATCTCCTTCTTCAAGATCTGAATCTGAAGATGTCTGTAGGTTTTGATGAAGTCGTATCGCATTCGACCTCTACGGATATCCGTATGGAACTGATGTAGATCAAAAACATTTGAGATCATCAAGATGCTAGCTCTCTTTCAGATCTCACTCTTTTGATTTAGATCTGATCTCTTTCTTCGACTCTTCGTAAGATCGAAGAAGATGATCTGAAAAGAAACTGTACGTGAGCACCTTTCGTGCAGGATCAGAGGAAGAAAAGAGGCAATGGATAAGAAAACTCCTTTCTCCCTTTCCTTTCTATCTGATTTTTCTCTCTCTATTGGTGCACTAGGGGTGGGACGCTGAAAGCAGATGGGGCATAGAAAAGAAATGGCGTTAGAATTATTTCTGCATGGAAATATTCTACGTGAAAGACTTGTTCCTTCTCACTTCTATGCCTGCTAAATAGAGGTGTCTAACAACCTCTAACCACCCCAGAGTAAGATCATCCTAACTTTGATTCAAATTCAAATCAAATTCAAAACTTGATAAGGATAAAGCCTTATTTGGAGGAGAGAGAAGATCAGGGAAGAGTTGGCACCTTCTCTCTTTTTTATGCATGACAAAGAAGAAGGTGTGCATCCCCATGCATGTCCCACCATTTTGGCATGAGAGAGAAGAGAGAGTCCCAGTAATTCGGGACTCTAGCATCTTAATCTAATTCTGCTCATATTGGCTTCAATTCGAATCCAATTCGAATCCGATTCAAATTAAATTCAAGCCAGACTCAATCTTAATTTAATTAGGACTCAAATCTAAAATCCAAATATCCAATTAGATTAGGTCTAATTAAATTAAATCTGATTTAATTAATTAAAACTTGAATTTCAATTTGATCTCATCAAATTGTGTTGCAACAAGTGTAATTAAGTCCTCCTTGCTGACTATTAGCAGATCCTCTATTTGTAATTTTTATAAATTAATTCAAATTATCAATCATATTAATAATTTGATCATGATCCAACCATTTGATATAATCAAACTCCTATTTTATGTGATCCCATAGGTTCTCTTTTGTCTGGTAGTGAGACATACCATGATCTCCATCATAGTATCATCGAAACACCTTTTAATGGATTGAAATAATTGTAACTCTCACCTATCAAGGATCATTAATCTAGAATGATCCTAGTGAGTTCTCAAAATCTACTAGTGACGCCTAATAGCATGTTGAAGGAAATAGACGGTAGTGCTATGCATACAATTTGAAAATTTTATGCAGCAGAACTATTAGATTAAATAATTTAACCTAATTTATATGCATAAGATCTAATCTAGACTATCATGTCAAGACCTATAATATAATCTAACATGCACTTTAGATCTTAAAATAAAAAATTACATCGATCTAATCGATACTGCAATCTAGATCTAACCGTTAAATCTAACAAAAATGATCAAGTTCAGAAATCATTACCAAACTGAAAACTCTTGATCTCTGCTAGTCCAATACTTAGATAGATACTCCTTCTGTTTGCTCGTAGCCATACGAAGTCATTTGATCTCTACAGAACATCCACATGAAGATCGATGCTGATCAGGCTCCTTGGAAGTGCTAGCTTGCAAGGATCCTTGAGGTTGATTTCTTTCTTCTTCTTCAAGAACCTTGGATGCTCCAAATGAAGAGAAGATCTGAAGGAGGAAGAGGAGAGGAGAAGGAGCTCTATAGAAAATAAAACTTGCAAAGGATTCAAGATGGGGCATCCACTTATTGGAGACCCCTTTATATAGGAAAGGGATTAGGGTTTAGGTCAAGAGGAGGGGCACCCATATCTCCATGCCAATCCCAATTTTTGGCATCCAAAAATTTTCAAAAAATATAGGTTGGTGTGAGGAGGAGATCAAAAGTCTCTCACACCCAAAAACTCCTCAAAATATTTAAGGAAAAAAAATCAATTGATGCCTCCCATCTTTTCTAGTTTGAAAAATCTCTTTCCTTCTTATCTCCTTATCTCTAATTTGGATCGCATTCAAATTAGGCAGGAGATAGGATCATGACTCATCATACTTTGCCACCCACTCTCATTGAGCCCACTCTTTTGATGCGAAAAATCTCAAGCCAAATCCAATTTGGTGTTGAGATTAGGACATGGGTTCAGGGGTGGCGCAAAGATAAAGAGATAGAGTCCCTATTGGCTTGGACTCTTTATTTCTGATTTAATTCTAAACTAAATCAAATCTGATTTGAACCTAATATTAGAAATAAACCTAATCTAATTAGAAATTTAATTATCTCAATAAATTTCTAACCCAATTAGAAATTAGCAGAGTCCAAGTCCTAATCGAATCAGGATCAAATTTCTCTTATAATCAGGCTTGATCAAATGAAACCCAATCTAAGTCAAACTGAATCTAATTCAATTAGACTTGATCCAAAGCTCTTTACTCAATCAAATTGAGTAAATTAGTAATCTAATTACTAATTAATTTTCTATTAATAGTAGAGTCTCAGTCCAGTAGGACTCTCCTCTAGAGTCCCAATCTCAGTAGGACTCCTCACTAGAGTCACAATTTAATTGAACTCTTCAGCCATCAGATCTGACTGAATATTTTAATATGTATAACCCCATAGATTCGAACCTAAGTTGATAGCATAAGAATAATTTTTTATACCAATCAATGTAACCATCTAGCAATGAGACCGGACGTCTGGATAGGTTGAAAGATTGTAAAGCAACATTCTAGAACCTACTGGCGTATAGTTACCCTTTGACCCTAATGCTTAAGGTGATCTAGAATTTGACTGTCAACCCTAATATAGTCTACCACATTATATTTCAACCTTTTAAATCTATCACATAGATTATCCTGATCAAGATTTTACTAAATTGAAGTATACTGATGTATATCTCCTACTAATTCAAAGAGGTCAATTCCATCTTGACTTATGCACTAACTTGATAAGTACTTGACTGTACCTAGTAATCTTCCGTCATTGAATTAGAAATTTAAATGGTCTGATACTAAAGTACAGTGAGTTGCTTATGAGTCACCGTGGTGATCTCAAGTTTGAAGGATAGTTATACCCATACCTTTCATAAGCTACTCTTGACAGTAGAGTGCTCAACAAATGATTACGTTCGATGCAAATGTACTCCTACATTCCACCTGTATGCCATAGCAGTATCTTCATACTCATTGATTAAGAGGACAACCAACTCATATGACACATAACGACCTATACTCGATATTGCTATCATCCTATTAACAGCATATCATTTAGTCGCGAACTTATTTTAAGAACAAAATGATAAATTCTCCTTTATCGATTGATTATAGACTTAAGGACTTCATCACAATCACAAGAGTTCAAATAAGATGGACAAAATTATGACAAAAAAGTCAAATAACTTTTATTAATAAAAATTTATATACAATTACAATTACAAGCGCAATCGTCAACAAGTTGATGATTGACTTTGGAAAATATTTTCCAACAACTCCCACTTGGACTAAAGTCTATCGGTACAGTATCATTTACTTATCTTCGACTTGTGATTATCGAACTCTTTAATTCTGAAAGTTTTAGTAAATGGGTCAGCTAGGTTCTTCTTTCCGTCGATCTTTCGAAGGTCGACGTCACCTTGATCCATACTCCCAGATAAGGTGGCAGCGACACAGAATATGTTTGGTACGCTGATGGAACTTCGACTCCTTGGCTTGAGCAATGACGCCAGTGCTGTTGTAGTATAACAAGATGGGACCATCGATGGAGGGCATCACTCCAAGCTCGTCGATAAACTTTCATAACCATACAGCTTCCTTCACAATATCAGATGCTGCGATATACTCCACCTCACAAATAGAGTTAGCCACGGTGTATTGCTTGAAATTTTTTCAGTAGATTGCTCCATCATTTAGGATAAAAATATAAATCCGATACACTCTTGCTATTGTCATGGTCTGACTAAAAGCTAGAGTTAGTGAATCCCATTAGTTTCAAGTTAGTTTTACCATAAATAAGCTATTGATCCTTAGTATTTCTTAAATACTTAAAAATGATCTTTACGACCTTCCAGTGGTTCTCTCCTCGATCTGACTGATATTTACTCACTATCCCTAGTGAGTATGCCACGTCTGATTTTGTACATATCATGGTGTATATTATAAAATCTACTGTTGAAGCATATGGAACTCTACTCATACGCTCTCTCTCTTGAGCGATTATCGGACAATCCTTCTTCGAGAGAGAAATTTTATGGCCTATCGAAAGATGGCCTCTCTTAAAATTCTCCATGCTGAATCATTTCAGTATGGTATCTATGTACATAGATTGAGAGAGCCTGTGCAGCCTCTTAGATCTATCCCTATAGATCTTCATTCCTAAGATGTAGGCTGCTTCTTCCAGATCCTTCTTAAAGAATTGTGATGACAGCCATATTTTTATTTTTTATAATGTAGAAACATCATTTTCGATTAAGAGAATATCATCCATATACAAAATAAGAAATATAATTACTGAACCATTAGCCCACTTATATATGCAAGGTTCCTTTCTGTTCTTAACGAAGTCATATGTTTTGATCACTTTATTAAAATATATGTTTTAATTTCGAGATGCTTGCTTCAATTTATAAATGGATCTCTAAAATTTATACATCTTAGACTCGTTTGTGGATGTGAATCCTTTAGGTTGTATCATATACACCTCTTCGTTCAGCTCTCCTTTTAAGAAAGCTGTCTTCACATCCATTTGCCAGATTTCATAGTCTAGATATGCTGCTATCGCAAGCATGATCCGAATGGACTTGAGCATTACCATAGAAAAAAATATCTCGTCATAGTCAATATCATAATATTGACGATACCTCTTTGCAACTAGACGGACTTTATAGGTCTCCACTTTTTGTCTGTGCTCCTTTTCTTTTTGAAGATCCATTTACACCCTATGGGTTTTACCTCTTCAGGTGGATCAACTAATGTCCATACATCGTTGATCTTCATGGACTCTATTTTAGATTTCATGACTTCAAGCCATTTCTCAGAGTCAGACCTCTGCATCACATTCATGTAGGTGATTGGGTCCTCATTATTCTCATCGAGCTCAACAGGATCTCCATCTCTGACCAAAAAATCTAAGTATCTATCGACTAATGTGGTACTCTACCGGATCACCTTAAGAATATTTGTATATTGGGCTCCGAGTTTGATCTTATCAAATTTGGTTTAGATTCAGTCTTTGGTGTCGGTTCTCTACCTTTTAAACTTCGTCAAACTTGATTTTGGAGGCACTTATTCCTTCACTAAGAAACTCTTTTTTCAAAAAGTGTGCCTTATCACTGACAAATATCTTTTGTTTAGTAGGGAGGTAAAAGTAATATCCCCTCATTTTCTTAGGATATCCTATGAAATTATACTTATTGGACCTAGGTCCGAGCTTGTCAGTTTGTAATCATTTAACATAAGTCGGACACCCCTAGACCTTAAAGTAAGTGAGGTTTGGCCTACGCCTTGACCATAGCTCATATGGTGTTTTCCTAACTGATTTGCTTAGAACATTATTGAGCACAAAACAGACTGTCTCAAGTGCATATCCCCAAAAAAAGATCGACAGACTTACAAACCCCATCATAGATCGAACCATATCCAATAAGATTCGATTTCTCCTTTCTGAGATGTCATTATGCTGTGGTGTCCCTGGAGGGGTCCATTGTGAGAAAATCTCATTCTCTCCTAGATATGTCAAAAATTTACTGGAAAGATATTCATCCTCTCGATCAGATCAAAGAGTTTTAATACTTTTTTTAGTTTATTTCTCTACTTCATTATGAAATCGTTTGAACATTTCAAACGATTCGGACTTATATTTCGTCAAGTAGACATACTCATACCTAGATAGGTCATTTATGAATGTAATGAAATGGCTATACCCTCCTCTGGCACTTATACTCATGGGTCTACATACATCAGTATGTACCAGACCTAGAACATCACTGGTTCATTCATCTTTTTCAATAAAAAATGATTTGATCATTTTTTCAAGTAGACAGGACTCACAGGTTGGTAATGATTCATAATCATTGTCATCAAAAATTTTTTCTTTAACTAACCTACTCATCCTGTTTTTGTTGATATGACCTAGCCTACAATGCCAAAGATAGGCATTCGTGATATGGATTATCCTAGGGTGTTTATTAGAAGTGTACATTACATTTGGCCTTGATACAATATAGATACTATTGTTCAACTATCCATGCATTATAGTAACACCATTCAAAATGATATCATAAAAATTTTTCTTTATTGATATTTCATAATTTGATTTAGCCAAAAGGCCTACAGAAATAACATTCAAAAGAAAACTGAGACAGTAATGACATTTAATAAAATGAGACTCGAATACAAGCTTGGTAATTCCTAAAGCTAGAACTGAAACTGATCTTCCATCTCCAACGTTTAGGAATCTCTCACCGTCTCCAAATCTCCTACTGACCTGAAGACCCTGTAATGAATTGCAAATATTAATAGAGCTACCGGTATCCAATACCCAGGTCATTGTATCAAAAACAAAAAAGTTACAAGGTGTTATCATATAATTATCTTATCCAACAACCGATTGCTTCTTCTTCTTTGTCCTGTTCGGATCAAAGGAAGCTAAGTATTAAGGACTGTTCCTCTTCCAGTGACCCTACTTCTTGCAATAGAAGTACTCTGCCTGACTCTGGTCAGCCTTGAACTTGGAGTTCTGGGTCTGACTCCCAGTACCTTGCATCTTTTTATTTTTCTTCTTTTTTCTTTCTTAAAGGGACGATGCTCATGCAAAGAAGATCCTCCCACTGCATTCATCGTCTCCTTGTAGAGCTGGTGATCTTTCTCAAAAATTTGTAGCAACCCCAACAGATCGTAGTAGTTGACTACAAGCTTTGTCATTCTAAAATGACTGAAAAACGACAGATAGGATTTGGACAGGGTGTTCAGGATCGCATCATTCTCCTGCTGTTCGTGCAAAGAGAAGTCGAGCTTGCTCAGTCGTTCGATCTATTTGATCATGTACAATACATGATCGATGACCGATGCTCCCTCTCTCATCCGAGTATTGAAAATGATGTAACTAATTTTGTGCCACTCAACATCATCGAGGGTACCAAAAGACTCTCTCAACACCTTGAGCATGTCCTTTGGCTAAGCCTCTTCAAACTTTTGACTGAACTCATCATTTATTGAAACCCACATTATACAACAAACTATGGTGTGGTCGTTGCACTACTTCAAATAAGTGTCTTGTACCGTGTCACGGACATTGGGAGCAGGCTCCTCAGGTGCTAGATCTATAATGACATACAGAATCCGCTCGTGCTCCAGGATGATTTTATATTTTTGATACTAGTTATCAAAATTAGATTCGATCAACTGCTCACTGTCCCACAGTGTCGGAGCGACAAGTTTAAGGCCATATCTACATAAAAGAAACACAGACCTAATTAGTATATGAATTAATTATGCCTAAAGACATAAACTTTAGTCTAAAGATTCTTCCATTATTTTATACGAATTGATAGCCACTACCTTCAATTCGAAAAATTATCTTAATTTCTTAGTGGGTACTAGAATCTACACAGACCGCATATAAGTTCGAGTATGGCTTGGCCAACCTATATGCATCTATGGATAGGTTCTCAACTAATTATTTCAAATAATTTTTAGTAATTAATTTTATTCCAGATTTTATTTCAGTAGGTGATGGGTCTCCACTGAAAGTTTCGATTAAGTCAAACCATTAACATGAACCTATTCAGTGATTCTAACTAATAAATGATCAGGTCCGAATATGGCTCGGCCAACCCAACCATTCATCATATAGTATATCAGAGTCATCATATGGTGAATGATAATTCTATCATTTAGAGAAACATCAGACGAATGACGCCTGTAATGTCAATAAAAAATAATAGACCCATTACCATTCATTTTAATGGGAGGCTATGATCTAATTATCACTATAACCAACTCATTTTAGAGATTTAATAATTTAAAAAAAATTAATTTATGAATTAAGAAAAGAGAAAAGAAGAGATCAATCAGTAAACCATAATTCTCCCACTAACTTCATCAAGTCATTCAATCGGATTAAGATCATGCTGGTCGAACTGGCACCTAGTTCAATCACACTGATCAACCTTAATGGCATGGGTTAGCTCCAATCACTTAGCGATCTAATCAAAACATAACTCACCAAATTGACCAAGTAAGTGAGATTGGTGGGAGAGTCTGCTAAGCTTACCTTAGATATCATCGAAATGGCCAGATAAGTTGCTTCCAATTAAAAACCATCGGTCAAAATACCAAACTTACATTAAACATCAATTGATTAGTTAGTTTCAATTTGATCAATCTTATGATTCGGGTTCAATCACTGAGCCACAATCAAGGTCCATTTGGTCTAATCAAAGACATGAACTTGACCATCTACAACTATTGTATTAGAGAAACTCTGATTTAATCTAATTTAATATTTGGTTGGATTTAATCAATTTTTCTACATGGTCAATTAATTCTTTGATTCTAACCTTAGGTCTAACCCAATTAAGGAGACTTGATTTGAGCTAACCCATGCCCTATGTTTTATGCAATGTCATTAGATCTTAAATCACAATTCTAGATCTAATCGATTCAATACTTAATTCTTAATTAAGTTTAGCATCAACATGGTTTAGGTTTTGAAATAATTTCTTATATAAACTTTTACATTAAATCATAAAATTCTTTTAGATTATATCTAAATTTTTATGATTTTAGATTAAAATAATTTTGATTAACAAGATTAGATGTAACTAATTTTTTTTGTAACTTGTATCACATACAATAAATCCTAGGATTTCAAGATCTAGCGTTTTGCAAGAAAGTCAGTTTTTCTTTTTGCTTTCTTCTTTATGAGACCTCACAGTGGCACCCCTACATACCATAAGAGCACCCCATTGAATGAAAATAAAGGATCATATAACCCTATTTGCTCCTATGATCGGACGGCCTGGTGATTACCCAATCCGAGTACTTTGCTGCTAAGATCATCTAATCTAACATATAAAAAATTATATATAAAAATAAAAAATATTTAGATCTAATCTAAATAGCAAATAATCAGATCTAAAGATACATTATCAGATCTAAAAGTATATTAAATTATATCATAAAAGAATCTGGCTCCGATACCAATTGAAGGAGACATACGACAGTGCTATGCATGCAATTTTAAAATTTTATGCAGCAAAACTATTAGATTAAATGATTTAACTTAATTTATATGTATAAGATCTAATCTAAACTATCATGCTAAGATTTATAATATGATCTAACATACATTTTAGATCTGAAAATAAAAAACTGCATCGATCTAATCGATGTTGCAATTTGGATCTAACCGTTAGATCTAACAAAAATGATCAAGCAAGTTCAGAAATCATTACCAAACTAAAAGCTCTTGATCTCTACTAGTCCAATACTTGGATAGGTACTCCTTCTAGTTGCTCACAGCCACACAAAGTCATCCGATCTTTATAGAACATCCACATGAAGATTGGCACAGATCAGGCTCCTTGGAAGTGCTAGCTTGCAAGGATCTTTGAGGCTGATTTCTTCCTTCTTCTTTAAGAACCTTGGATGCTCCAAATGAAAAGAAGATTTAGAGGAGAAAGAGGAGAAGAGAAGGAGCTCTGAAAAAAATAAAACTTGCAAAGGATACAAGATGGGGCATCCACTTATTGGTGGCCCCTTTATATAGGAAAAGGATTAGGGTTTAGGTCAAAAGGAGGGGCGCCCATATCTCCACACCAATCCCAATTTTTGGCATTCAAAACTTTCCAAAAAATAGTGGTTGGTGTGAGGAGGAGATTAAAAGTCTCTCACACTAAAAAACTCAAAGATTTAAGGAAAAAAATCAATTGGCGCCTCCCATCCTTTCTAGTTTGAAAAATCTCTTTCCTTCTTATCTCCTTATCTCTAATTCGAATCGCATTCAAATTAGGCAGGAGATAAGATCATGACTCATCATGCTTTGCCACCCACTCTCATTGAGCCCACTCTCTTGACACCAAAAATTTCAAGCCTAATCCAATTTGGCATTGAGATTAGGGCATGGGTTCAGGGGTGGCGCAAGGATAAAGAGATAGAGTCTCTGTTGGCTTGGACTCTTCATTATCCGATTTAATTCTAAACCAAATCAAATCTGATTTGAACCTAATGTTAGAAATAAATCTAATCTAATTAGGAGCCTAATTGTCTTAATAAATTTCTAACCCAATTAGAAATTAGCTAAGTCCAAGTCCTGATCGAATCAGGATCAATTTTTTTTTGCAATTAAGCTTGATCAAATCAAATCCAATCTAAGTTAAATCGAATTCAATTCAATTAAACTTAATCTAAAGCTCTTTATTCAGTCAAATCAAGTCAATTAGTAATCTAATTATTAATTAATTTTTTATTAATAGTAGAGTCTCAATCCAGTATGACTCTTCTCTAGTCCCAGTTCCATTAGGACTCCTCATCAGAGTCACAATCCAATTGGACTCTTCAGCCATCAGATCTGATCGAATCTTTTAATGTGTGTGACCCCATAGGGTCGAACCTAAGTCAATAGCTTAGAAATAATTTTCTATACCAATCGATGTATCCATTTAGTAATGAGATCTGACATTCGGATAGGTCGAAAGATTGCAAGGCAACATTTTAGAACCTACTTGTGTATGGTTATTGTATAATTCATCCTTTTGACTTTAATGCTCAAAGTGACCTAGGATTTGATTGTCAATCCTAATATAGCCCACTACATTGTATTTTAATTTTTCAAATCGATCTCATGAATTATCTTGATCAAGATTTTACTAAATTGAAATACACTGATTCATATCTCCTACTAATTCTGAGGGATCAATTCCATCTTGACTCATACAGAAACTTGATAAGTACTTGACTGCATCCAGTAATCTTCTGTCACTGAATTAGAAACTCAGATAGTCTGATATTAAATTACAGTGAGTTGCTTACAAGTCATTATAGTGATCTCAGGTCTGAGGGACACTTATATCCATACCCTTTATGAGCTACTCTTGACAGCAGAATACTCGATAAATGATCACATTCGATGCGAATGTACTACATTCTATCTGTATGCTATACCAGTGTCTTTACACTTCTTGATTAAGAGGACAGCCAACTCATATGGCACACAATAATCTATACTAGATATTGCTATCGTCTTATTAATAGCATATCATTTGATCATCAGTATATTTTAAGAATAAAATGATAAATCCTTCTTTTTCAATTAATTATAGTCTTAAAGACTTCATCACAATCACAGGAGTTCAAATGAGATGGACAAAATTGTGATGAAAAAGTCAATTAATTTTTATTAATAAAAATTCATATATAATTATAATTACAAGTATAATCATCAAGAAACTGACGATTAGCTTTGGAACATATTTTTTAATAATTATCTGGTAGTGAGACATACCATGATCTCCATCATAGTATCATCAAAATATTTTTTAATGGGTTGGAATAATTACAACTCACACTGATCAAGGATCGTTAATCCAAAATGATCCTAGTGAGTTCACAATCTACTAGTAATGTCTAGCAGCATATAGTGACAATCCAGCAGAACAGAATAAATAGAATTCTTAGATGTAGTTATCATTTGATTCAGTTCTTCTATTGTAAGTCCTGACAAGATGGAGGCAATGAAAAACTTGTCACATCCAACATCTGTTTTATACAAGATTCAAATAGCTCGAGTCCAGATCGTGAAACTTGTCTATCATGAAAGAAGTGATCTATGTGCCAATCTAACTGAATCAATCATTATCCCGTTGATGATCCGTCGATTAGAAGTAATTTAGAAATTAATCACATATGTCTCAAATTTTCAACTCTTGAGAATATGTATCTTTAAGTTATTAATTTCTTGGATGATTCAAATATACATTACATAAGAATGAAAATAAAATTATCCATTTTATTGATAAATTAATATTTTTAGTATAAATATATATCTTAAAAAATTATAATGTGTGTGTCATATTGACTTTTAGGGCATATATCTAACAGTGAAGCATAGATCTACCAAGGCTGCCAATGGACACTTCGAAGCTACTCCCACGATAGAGGTTGCACTGACATTCGTTGGCTCCAAAACTGCACTTGCTCCATTGCCGTCAGTAGAGTCAAAGTAGCCAACTGTGGTTGTCTCGAGTGCCTCTATCGCTGCTCACACTGAGGTTGGAAATATTTGAATTTATACTTTTTTCTTTCGTTTGTCTGTTAATGTAATGAAAAATTTTGATATCAATAAAAAAGTAATTTTTACCAGTATTCTTCGATTTGTGTTTGCTTGTGATGTTTATCTCAGTTGGTTTGGTGTGACTATTGTTATCACATGTTTACTCTGTATTGCATTAAGCATCTGCCAACAGCCCTGTCTTTGAGGACTCAGATTGAGAATTTTGAAGATCTGTACCAGACCCAATGGGATGCTGCTGAAGCAAAGAAAAAGTTTGAGAAAGTGAAGAAGAATAATGAGGCAGCTTCGACAAAAATTGAACGTCTGATAAAATGCCTAAAGTAGGTGAATAAAGAACATTCTGTTGAAAAGCGCAGGTTGACCAAGCAGCGTGATAAATTCATGAAATCTATTTGGGAATAATAACTGAAAAAGGGCTATGACAATAGTTCTTTGCAACAATCAATTATTCAAGGCCTAAGATGAAATAATAGGATTGAAGTATACCATAGCATCGAGCAAAGTCGCTAATGAATCTAGACCTGATTTAGCTGCCTAGATCGGTCAACTTCAAAGCAATCTTCATTTAGCTAAGGACTTGATATTGTTGGAAATTGTGTCCCAAAACCAATCATTAACCTGTTGATGGTTGTGCTTAGGTATGTAATTTGTATGTGAATTATAATTATTAAATATTATTTAGCTTTTTCATCATATTGTGTTTATTTTCTTATTGAACTCCTGTGTTGTGATGAAGTTCTTAGGACTATTTTAATCGATATAGGAGGATATATTGCTTAGTCCTTAAATATGTTTATGACCAAACGATATGCTATTACTAGGATGATAGCTATATCAAATGTAGATCATTGTGTGCCATATAGGTTGATTGTCCTCTTTCAAAGAGTGTAAAGATACTGGTATGGCACACAGGTGAGATGTAGGAGTATATCTTACTGAACGTGATCAATTTTGGAGTACTCTGCTGTCAAGAATTACTCCGAAGGGATATGAGTATAAGTGTCCCTCCGATCTGAGATCATCATGGTGACTTACAAGTAACTCACTGTGCTTTGATGTCAGACTATCTAAATTTTTAATTCAGTTCTGAAAGATTTTTTAGCACAGTTAAGTACTTGTGAAGTCGATATGTGAGTTAAGATAGAATTAATCCCTCCAAATTATAGGAGTTAATACATTATTTTATTTTAATTTAATAAAATCTTGACTAGGATAATTCATGAAATGAATTTGAAAGGTTGAAATATAATGTAGATGATTTTTTTAGGATTGACAGTTAAACCCTAGGTCACTTTGAGTATTAGGATCAAAGAGATGAATTATACGGTAACCATATGCCAATGGGTTCTTGGATATTGCTTTGCATACATTTGATCTATCTAGATGTCGGATATCACTACTAGATGATCACTTTGATTGGTACAAAAAATTATTTTTGTGCTATTAGCTTAGGTTTGAACCTATAGGATCATACTCAAAAAAAGTTTTTGACTGATCAGATGGTTGATCGATGATTGAGAATCGTCCAAGAGTACAATCATCAATTCGATTGATGGTTCACCTTATACAAAAATTATAATAAAATTAATGAAAGATTAATTAATAATTAAATTATTGATTAGCTCAATTTGATGGAGCATTAAAGTTTAAATCAAATCTAATTGAATTAGATTCAATTAGGTTTGACCCAATTAGATTATGAGATGATCTAATCGCTAAAGATATTTGATTTCTAATTTGATCAAAATTTGAGCTTGATTAATTTTTAATTTGATTAAAATTTAATCAAAATAATTTATTATTTAATTCGATTAGGTTCAATGGTTTGATTGCGTCTAACCTAACTTGGTTTGATTGAGAACCTAATTGGATCAATTTCAAGTTCAAACGGATTTGAACCAAAACCTTAGCACCACCTTATCTCTGCACCCTTCTCTTCCCTATGCGAGAATTATTTTTGTGTGAAGGTTTTTTATGCCCAGAAGAGGTTTTCGCCCACTCTCAAATCCCCTTTGGATTAGGATGGGTTTGGTTAGTGTTTGAATTCAAATGGTTTGAATTTGAGTTAAAACTAGCTTGATCTCATCCTTATCCTATCCCCTGTCACCAACTCCTTGAGGAGGCTGAATTTTGTGCGACAAATGAGAAGTGAGTCATGCCTAAGCCCTTCTGACTCTCTCTTTGGATAAGGATTAGATGGTTTGAGTTTGAATTTGAACTCGAACAACCACTTTTTCTTGTCCTTATCCAGTCTTAACACCAACATTAAAACACCTCCTTTTTGTGTGATAAAAAATGAGAGGCTTTTACTGTGAGAAGTGTTCTCAAATTAAGTCATGAAAATAGAGAGAGGGTGGGCTTTTGTGCATGTGTAATAGAGAAAAAATCCTTCCTTTTGGGCGTGAGTTCTAGTGTGGGTTCCTTAGGGTTTTGACTCTAGGATTTAGTGGGAAGATAAAAAGAAAGAAAAGAGTGTCTTCTCCTCATATTCTTCCAGCACCTCACTTCCTCCATAGTATCCTTTTAATTTTCAATGGAGTTCGAAAGATTCGAAGAAGGATCGAGATTGGCTATCAAGTTCATCTCTATGCAAGCTAGCAATCCCGAAAGGACCGATCAGCACTAGAACTTCGAGTGGACGATCCATAGAGGCCGAGCACTCTATGTGGCTGCGAGCAACCAGCGAGACCTTCATATCATCATCTATGATTGTGGTGTTCATTTATCCACACTCATGTATAAGGTTCGGAACCCTGGTAGTGGTAGATTTGATCTACTATGTAAACTAGTTTTCATGCATGATATGCTGATTTTGTAGTTCAGATTTTTACATACATATATACATGCTATAGATCCTTATGTAAGATATTCTATAATCAGATCATATACTTGCATTATAGATTAAAATATTTAATTTAAATTTATTTTGCTATAAAAAGTTTTAAAATGCATGCTTAAACCCCCTACGGTTTTCCTTCGATGGTATCAGAGCCGCATTTCTTATGACATGAATATTATACATGTAGCTTTAAAATTTAAATTTTAATTATTTAGATTAGATCTAAATAATAATTTTAATTTTGAGTAATGTAATAGTCGGATTGAGTAGATCGCCATAGCCGTCCGGTCATAGGAGAAAGTAAGATTTTATGGCCCTCTCCTCCCATTTGATGGGATTCTCCTATGATGTATAGGGGTGCTGCATGGTTATTACCCATGAAGATGAACAACAAAAAGAGCTTAAAAATTTATTTTAGATTTGATATATTGTATGTTGGATCTAAAATTAATTTATAGTTGATTGCATGAAAATTTATAATATATTTTATAAAATTTAAAATTATTTTTAAATATCAAACCCTAATCCAGGTCAGTCCCAAACTTAATTGAGAATTAAGTGATCTAGATTTGAGAATCAATGATCTGATGTCTTTTTCATAAATCATGGGTTTATGGGTTTGCTCGAGTCAGGTCCATTTAATTGGATTAGACCTAGAGTTGGAAATCACATAGATAATGGACTATGTTAAGTAATTGATCAAATCTAATTAATGATTAATTCTGATTGGATCAATTCTTCTCTTGATCAATTTTTAATAATTGTAGTTAATCAATATCTATGTCTTTGATTAGACCAAGATGGACCTCGATCATAGCTCCGCGGTTGAATCCAAATCTATAAGTTGATCGAATTGAAATTAATTAACCAGTTGGTGTCTAAGATAAGTTTGGCAGTCTTGATCGGTGGTCATTAATTGGAAGCTACTTATATAGATTGAGTCTATGACAAGTTAATGGCATATCCTTCTTATCGATCTCACTTACCTGACCAACATGGTGACTCATGTTTTGATCAGATCACTTAATGATTAGGGTTAACTCATGCTAGCTAGGAAATCAGTATGACTAATTTAGGTGCCCTTAATTCGACTTGTCAGTAGTCCTCTTCATGACTTGATGAAGTTATTGGGAGGATTTGTGACATGTCAGCTGGACTGATTTGTATCTAGTCTTCTTTGATCTGGCTTAGTGAAGTGAGTCGGAGGATTATGATTAGCTGGTCTGTATTTTCTCTTCTCTTAATACATCTAATTAAAATCCTCTAAAATTATTAGGTCTTCAAAAATAAAATAGTTATAGTGATAACTAGTCATAGCCTCCCATTAAGTTAGATGATAATGGGTCTAATAGTTTAGATGATCATTGGAGGCATCACAAGCCTGGTGCTCATCTAGCTCTTGAAATTATCATTCATAATATGATGATTCAAATATATCTTTCTAATGGTAGTCAGATTGATCGAGCCACACTCAAGCCTAATCATTCATTTATAAGATACGCTGAATTTTAGATGTTAATGATTGGACCTAACCAGAACTTTTAGTGGAGGCACCACATGCTTGCTGAAGAGGAGTCTAAGGCAAAAATTAATTACTAAAAATTATTTGATAAAATAATTGGTTAAGAACCTACTCATGGGTATACAGGGGTTTGTCGAGTCACACTCGAACCCATGTGCAACCTATGAGAATTTTAGTACCTGCTAAGAAATTAGTGTAATTCCTCGAATTGGAGGTAGAGGCTACCAATTCGTATAAAATAGTGAGAGAACCCTTAGACTAAAGTTTATATCTTTAGGCTTAATCAATTTATATACTAATTTAGTTTTTGATTTTTTTTTATGCAGTTATGGCCACATCTTTGTCGCTCTGATTACTATTAGATAGTGATAAACTGATGGGATCAAATATTGATAGTTGGTATAAAAAACTAAAGATAGTTATGGAGCACAAACGGATCTTGTACATGCTGATAGATCCAACATCCAAGGAGCTAGCTCCAAATGCTTGTAATACGGTCTGAGATACTTATCAGAAGTGGCTCAATGATTGAATCACGATGTGTTGTATAATGCTGGTGGCTATGAATAATGAGTTCAGCCATAGGTTTGAGAATGCTCAACCATAGGACATGCTTCAAATGTTGAATGAGTCTTTTGGCACTACCGATGATGTTGCGAGGTACAAAATGAGTTGTGCTATCTTCAACACTTGAATAAGGGATGGGGTGTCAGTCACTGATCATATACTGTACATGATTGAGTTGATTGAGTGCCTAAGCAAGGTTGGGTTTTTCTTGTATGAACAACTTGGGAAATATGTAGTTTTGAACTCTCTACCTAAATCCTATCTCCCATTCCTTACTCATTATAGAATGACAAAGTCTGCAGTGAATTACCACAAGTTGCTGGGGTTACTGCAGAACTTTGAGAAGGATCATCAGCTCCACAAAGAGTCGGTGAATGTTGTGGGAGGATCTTCTTCTGGGCATCGACCCTTTCAGAAAGGCAACAAGAATAAGAAGAACAAAAATAAAAAGGTGCAGCAACGTGCTGGGGCATCTGCACCCAGTCAGACCAAGAAGCTCAAGTTCGATCAAAGTCAGGTAGAATGCTTCTACTGTAAGAAGAATTGGTATTGGAAGAGAAATTATTCTTAGTACATTGTCTCCCTAGATCCGAACAGATCGAGAAAGAAGTAAGCTGATGCTAGAAAGGGTAATTATATGATAACATCTTGTAATTTTTCTATTTGTGATTTTACTACCTAGATATTAGATACTGAAAGTCTTTTTAATATATATAATTCATTGCAGAGTCTGCAGGTCAGTAAGAGATTTGAAGAAGGTAAGAGATTCTCTAATGTTGGAGATGGAAGACTAATTTCAATTCTAACGTTAGGGATTGTCAAGCTTGTATTCAAGTTTAATGTAACTGTTCTTAGTAAATGTCACTTTTGTCCTTAATTTTTATTGAATATTATTTCTGTAGACTTTTTGGCCATGAACAGTTATGAGATTCAATAAGGATAAATTTGTGTAATATCATTATGAATGGTGCTGCTATGTTAAATGGATAATTGAACAATAGAACTTATATATTGTCATAGTCTGTTAGTGTAATGTACACATCCAGTAAATATTCTAGAATTGATGATATCTTTGATATCCATCTTTGGCACTATAGGCTAAATCATGTTAACAAGAACAGAATAAATAGATTGATTCAAGAGAGAATCTTCGAAGTCAGTGATTGTGAATCACTTCCAACTTATGAGTTCTATCTCCTTGAGAAAATGATCAAGTCATCTTTTACTAAAAAAGATGAACGAGCCAATAAAGTTCTAGGTCTAATACATACTGATGTATATGGACCCATAAATACGAGTGTCAGAAGTGGGTATTACTACTTCATTATAAAATCTAATTTTAAATTGAAGTATGTAAAATTTATTTATGATGATTATTATCTAATTTTGATATGATCAAAATATTAAAAATTATGTCCTAAAATTAATCATATGATAATTGAGTTCATTTTTATATATGAATTATTGATAAATGAATAATAGTTATTCTGATATTTTTTATTATAAAGTTACATTTTTCTTGAACTCTTGTGCTATGATGAAGTCCTTAGAACTATATTAGTATACGATAAAGAGAGAATTTATCTTATAGTTCTAAAATATATTTACAACCAAATGATATGTCATTACAGGACGATGATGTTTATCAAGTTGAGATCATTGTGTGCCATATGGGTTGGTTGCTCTCTTAACCAAGGAGTGTGGTGACACTGATATGGCATAAAGGTGAGATGTAGGAGTACATCGTCACTGAACAGGTGACTCACTTGCTGAGCGTTCTACTGTCAAGAGCTGCTCATGAAGTACATGGATATAAGTATCCTTCAGACTTGAGATCACCATAATGACTTACAAGCAACTCACTATACTTTGGTACCAAACTATCTGAATTTCTAATGCAGTGATGGAAGGCTATTTGGTACAGTCAAGTACTTGTGAAGTCTGTGTGTAGATCAAGATGAAATTGATCTCTCTAGATTATTAGAGTTGATGTATCACTGTATTTCAATTTAGTAAAGTCTTGGCCAAGATAATCTATGAGATGATTTGAAAGGTTGAAATACAATGTGGATGAAGCAATCTCGGTTGACAGTTAACCTAAGATCATCCTAGAGTATTCAGGATCAAAAAGATGAATTATGCGGTAATCATGTGCATGGGTTCTGAAATATTCTTTTACGATAATTCGATCTATCTGGATGTCGAAAACTATTGCTAGATGGTATCTCGATTAGTACAAAAGTTGGTTCCTATGCTATTGGCTTAGTGTTTGAACCCGAGTCACACACATAAATCAAACACCGTAGAAAAGTATTGCCCTATGTTTATATATCAAATTTAGAAGTACTTGACTTGATTGAATATATAAGCTAACTTGATTGAGAATTAAATTATAGATCAAACGAGATTGAAGAATTGACTATGTCTAGCTAGCACTATATATAAGATTCAGATTTGATCCCAGAGATGAACAGCTTTTGATTTATGATCCATGGAGCATATGAAAGATTGAATTTAAGTACTGATTAATTTTAAATTAGATCTAAATTAATTAGACTAAATTAGATTCAAAATCTAAGTTATACTTGATACAAAAGTCCTAAAGAGTTTGGAATTGACAGCCTTTCGAAATTATTTCATACCAGCTTCGAATTGGATTCGAATCAGATCCATTTTGGATGAGATATGAGAAATCCTACTTATCCTGAGAATCTTCTCTTTTATAAGTCGACCAACACCTGGAGGCTTCCTCATTGTAGGCATCCCATATGGGTGAGGGATTGGGTGCAATATGGTTGTCATATGTGATGACAATACTATCTCATGTAGGAGTCCTTCTTTCATGAGTATTGGACTGATTCAAAGTATGTTTGAGTTAGAAGTTCTATACTTATTAGGTCATGAAATTCATCTATAAATAGAGAGAGTCTCTACCTATGGATGCATAGCAAACAAATCAGATTGAGAGAAAAGAGAAAGAGAAAGGGAGGCGTGAGAAGAGAGGAGCCCTTCTTCTTCTCCTTGGCCTCTCCCCTTTGGTGCCGCCCCTCCTCCCTTGCCATGGGCCCTCTTGTGGGTGTCCTCTGTTGGAGTTTCATGATTTCATACATATAAAAATTTTCAAAATAAATACACAGTAAAATTTAAAAATTTTCAGATTAAATCTAATTTAATCTAAGCATGCATAAGATCAAATCTTAAAACTATAAACAGGATCGACATATGTGAGATAGGATTTAGATACAAAAATTAAATAGAAAAAAATAAATAGGCTTCATACCTTAGCACGAGTCGATCCACACCACGGACTGATGATCATGGATATCTTCCAAAGATCCCTTGAAGCTGCACAAGTATCCGACCTCTACGGGTATTCATATGAGACTTTGATCTGATCAGAAGCTTCTTGATCTCATCGGGGTGCTAGCTCCCTTACAGAGATCGCATCTTGATGGTTGAAAATCTTCTTTTCTCTCAAGACACTCTAAGAGTAGAAGAAAAAATAGGAGGATGATGATCTCTATGCTAAAGATCATGAGAAGAACCCTTTCTTCTCTTTTCTTTCCAAAACCTATGCTCCAAATCTCTACGCTAGAGATGTAAGAATTTTGTTCAACTCTTAGATAAACAGAAAAGAAAAAATCAATGTCCAAACATGGACAAAAGGGAGAGAAGAGTCTCCAACAACCAACCCTTGGTTGTTGGTAAGAAAGAGGGTATTGAAGCAAACATACCTCACACCCTCCATGACCATCACGTCGCACCACTCCCTTGAATTTTTTCTCACGCACAAGACCTCTGATTTGTGGCATCAAAACCTGATCTCTATCAGCCCTTAATGCCTTATCAAGTCCCATGTTTAAATAGGCATTGGAGATAAGGTATTAGGTGAGAGTCCAAACTCCTTTGGACTCTAGAATTTGTGCCGCCCAACATCTAATCCTTCCTTTTATTTGTGTGCCCACAAATCTCACGGAAAGAAGAGTTCAATGTGAACTCTTACATGCTAAAAAGTAGAGAGCGTGGACCTCTTACACGCATAAAAGAAAGGGAGAAATAGGCATCCATAGTTGGTTAGGCGTGGGACTTTTATGGTGCATGGAGAGGGAGGAGTTTAAGCATCATAAGACTCTTCTTTAGGTGGCTGATCTAAACTAATTTAAACTCTAACCAATTTTAATCATATTAAAAATTGATTAGACCCAAATAGATTAAAATCTAAATCTGATTTAAAGTCCAAACTATTTAGATTAGATGTCACCTAATTAGAGGAGTTCTAGTCCTTTTGGACTCTCTCTTAGTGCTTGAGTCAAACTCAATTTAATTTTAATCCAATTAGAATTTGGTGCACCCATGAAGATGAGAATTTTTAGTCTAAATAGGAACTCAAATATACTTATTTAGATCCTAGTCTAATGAAAAATTAAGTCAAATCTAAATCCTAATTCAATAAAAAATCATTCTCCCATACAATTTGGTTATCTCATAACCCAATTAGGTTTGATTAAATCAAACCCATATCAAGTCAAATTAAATCTAATTTAATTAGACTTGATGCAAGTCCCATTACTCAATCAAATTAAGCTAATTAGTAGTCCAATTGTTAATTAATTCTCTTATAACTCACTAACTCTTTAGTGAGTTATTTAATGCAATTTTAGCATTGGATCAATCATCAATTAAATTGATAATCAAATTCTATCATGATTCATAATCGTAATTCAACCATCTGATTAGTAAAAAATATTTTTGTGTGTGACTCCATAGGTTCTATTCTGTATGATAGTGAGATATATTATGATTTCTATCACAATATCATTAAAACTCTTTTCAATAGGTTGGAAGCATTCCAACTCTACCCATCAATGATCATTGATCATCGAGATGATGCTTGTGAGTCTCACAATCCACTAGTGATACCTAGCAGTATATAGTGACAATCCAGCAGAGTAAATGGTGATGAACCTCTAGGTGCAGTTAACATATGATACAGTCCCTCTATCGTGAGTCTCGATTAGATGGCAGATCATGGATAAATCATCAAATCTCATCATCTATCATATGATAGATTCCATCAGCTCGAGTCCATATGTGATTCTTATGAAAATAATTTTTCAACAATCACATTACTATGGCTATAGACTTAAAGACTCAGCTTCTTAAATCCCATAGGACTACTTCCTTCTGCTAGGATCGATAGATCCCATCTAGATGTACATCTTACTCCTACAATGGACCAACTGTCGTCAATATCCACTACAAGAGCTCATTGAGATCCATATTTATGTGTCAATCAAACTCCAACAGCCTCACTGCGAGCAGCTATAGCACTACAGGTCAAAAGACCAGTCATACAACTACAGCATTGAGAAAGTCACTAACAAGTGAGCAGACATCATTGTGACTTTTCGTGTTGGTCATGCTCTGTGCTAGTTTTTCTCTAACAACCATCTACACTCTCGCTCTAGTGTTACTACACCACAAACTCGAGACTCATCTATCCGAAGGAAGAAATCCGTGCACTGATCTATCTGAATCAATCACCATCTCCATGATGATCCTATAATCAGGAGCAATTTAGGAATTAACCATCAATGACACATGTCTCAAATTCTCAACTCTTTGAGAATATGTGTCATCATCTTGTTAATCCCTTAGATGATTCATGAACACATAAAACATGAATGGTAATATAAATACCCATTAAGTACAAAATCATATCCTAGTGATATGATATGCACTAGTCAAGATTGACTTCTAGGGCATATATCCAATAATCTTCCACTTGCACTAAAGTCAATCTGTCATGTATGAAGTCCCATCTTCATAAGACAGGCTATAGTCTTCGGCTAGCTAAGTGACTTACTAGTAGATTAACCACATCTCATGTAGTGTTTGCTCTCTGCACCTTTATGTATTTTTACTTGAGGTAGTTGTGTGTTTTGCTGCTCTGTGCTTAGATATCTGATGAGATCTAGGCTTCTAAGCAAGGACTATGGTGCCATTATCTTTGTAGTATAGTGTCATGGTATCTGATGGCATGACATCCAATTTTGCAACTAACATTAAAATCAGAATCTATCCTACACATCTATAGCGTACTCAGCTTCCATCAATCAATTGCTTGAAATTCTTCCAAGATATTGACATGATTACACCTATGATGTAGACATTCTACCATCAATGACAGACATAAAATCTGAATTGGTGTGTTCTCCCACTCCTAGCTTTGATCCTTCTCCAAATTAAGAACAAATCTTTAGTTCTTCTTAAGTACTTAAGGATATTTTCACAGTAATTCAGTGCTCTCAACCTGGATACAATTGATATCTACTCGTGATATTCACAGTATTAACTATATCAGTTCAAGTACATTATATGGCACACATCTATACCCAAGAGGATAGCAGATCTCTCTTCGAGATTTCTATGCTGAACCCTTTCAGCATATAATCTCTGTACTTTATATGTGAAAGCATAAGTATCCAATTGCATCTATCTCTATAAATCTTTATAATATACGATACTTGCTTTATATCTTTCATAGAGAATTCTATATACAACTATATTTTAACCGAGTCGGTATTGGACACTCCCACTGACCCTTTTGAGAACACATAACTCCTCATTTCTGATCAAACAATTTAATCATTTCATTGAAATGAATATTCCAACTTCAAGATTATTGCAGATTTTGTGATCTTATATCACAAGAAGTGAAATCTATAAGCTATTTTATATAGAAATCTTCAAAAGATATCTAGTCAGGAAAACTAATTCACATCCTTTCTTGGAGTCGACGTCTAACATCATCTCGTTATAGATTTTAGGATCATCTCTATATTTCCTATCTCTAATGAGAAATAATTTTTTTTATATCCTCTGTTAAGCATATCCAAGTATCTTTTGAGAGGATGGGAGATCCTACTATATGTACGAGATGGAGGAAGAATGTATACTGGCTTATCATGAATAGGTTCTTTAGGTCCTAAGTTCACTGCTCTTCAGAGACACTCTCTTCGAGCTAAACTTTTCTCCCACTGCTTCATCTTAGTTAAATAATTTTTAAAAAGATAGCATATTGGGTCACAATCATATTGTAATCCTTTCAGAAGAAAAGTAGTATCCCAAACTTTTTAGGATGAGCTTTATAGACCTATCCTCTAACATATCCATCTATTGTCTTTGATAGAGGCTGGACATCTTTGGATCTTGAAATAATCAAGATTCAATTCTCACCATACCATATCTCATACGGTGTGGTAGGAACAGATTTAGAGAGAACCTAATTCCATGAAAATTAAGTATGTTCCTAAAGAAACATAAATAAATCAGTGAAGTTTATTATGAATCGGATCATATCTCATACAGTTTCATAACTCTTCTTAATTATCTCGTTGAGCTAAGATGTACTAAGAGCGGTCCAATATGAAACTATGCCATTTTATGAGATAATCGAGAAATTTTTTTTTTTGGTATTGCATCCTTGATCCGATCGAAGTACTTTTAAGAATTTTTCGATTTACTTCTCTACTTTACATCTGAATTCTTTGAATCTTTCAAAAATTTCAGATTTGTATCTCATATACTTACTCATACCATGATCGATCATCGATAAAAGTAATGAAGTAGAGATAACTCTTTTTGTTAGCAAATCGAATGGGCTACACACATCAAATATGTACTAGGATAAGTATCTCAGTGGTCCCTTTCCTCTTATCCCACAAGAGTAGTTTGGTCATTTTTTCTCAAAGAGATGATGCGCAAACTAGATATGACTCAGCAGTCAATAAGCTTAAAAGCCCATATTTTTTTAGTTTGTTAATCATTTCTTCTTCTATATGATCTAGCCAAAAGTTTCACATATACTTTAAAGTTCATCTCAACTTTAGATCTCTTGGATCCAATGACATTCATTGCTTGCTCAATTAAGTTTACAAATGCATCACCATGCAAATGATAGAGATTATCTCTAAGAACTAAATCTAAACGATAATCACAAAGGACAGATACTCATGACCACAGCAGCAACTCTTGTCCTATTACCAATTTTAAGGATTATTTCCTTAGGCCTCAACCTTCCCATAGACTCTATATAAAATCACTAGAGTCTATAACTCAATCGGGAGAAGAAAAAATTGCAAAGATAACATTGAACAATTTCGACATGCCTACTCAAGGCGTGTCATCATTTCTTTAGGCTCTCTAGGTATTTACCTCTAAACTCTTTCAAAATTTCTTTGTTATCAACAATTTGACCAATTCAGATTAGATGCCAAGATGGTCATTCATATGATAGTTTACCATAAACTATCCATATAAACTAAACAGGGATCGCAGGATTAAATCCATAAGCAATTCCTTATGCATGGTCATGTTGAGCTTTTTAAGCTCTTTAATGTCCTTGATCATTATCAAATAACGATCATAGACTTGATTGCCTATCACGCATCTCACAACTCTAATCACCTTACAACACTTGTAGATGAATCAATGTGTCATTAGTAGTGAACATGTGCTCATGCATACGTTGGAGTTCATCTATCATGGACTTCAACATATAGCATCTATTTTTGTTGTCATTGTCCATCCACTCATCAAGTATAGCTCGTTGACTTTGGGTTGGACAGGCTGTTAACATCAGAATAATTTGGTAGAGTACATTGTTTAATTTTTTAAAGTTTAAGAACAATTTTGGTGTGAGCCAATCATGTTATTGATTTTGATTAAACGGTTGATATTTAAGATTTGAGCTAGAGGGTTGGAAGCTGACATAATGAACATCAGAGAGTAAAGATTCTAATTAGATATTTATACTTATTTCATAATTTGCTCTAAGAACTTTTAGATTCAAAAAGAGAGACTCCCACTATTTTATTAGATCTCCCACATCCTCCAGATGGAGAAATGAAAATTTTAACACGACAACTGAATTTCTAGTGGGTGCTACAGTCTCATCGATGCTATGCACCTCACCTAACAGTTATTGATAACACGAACATTGATGCATGGACAACTCTTTGCCCAGATCCTTCTTTAAGCATGTTACAGCTATTTGATCTCTAAGTCATGTGAGCTCACCTAACAGTTATTGCTCACACTCTTTAGTTAAGTTGGACCCACCATTCACAAGCAAGTACAAGACCATCATTGGATCTCTCATCTAACAGTTATTAGAGCCATCATTGGATCCCTCACCTAACAGTTATTGGGTCCAACCCCATCTTTACCCTGGAGCAATTTTTTGCTAATAGAGTGGTTGCATATTTCTGATGCAACTGAACCACTGTGACCAATCGAGAACAATCAATGTCGGTAGTACTTCCACACATCTACAATGGTGGAAGACCATTGACTTAATATTTATGGAGAGATTTAGATTTAGGTCTCATCTAATCAATCATCACATGACTGATCTAATTGACATGGGCTAAATCAAATCGTCAAAGAACCATATTTGAGACTCAATCTTCCAAATTGGTCAGGTAAGTAGAGATTAGTGGGAGTCCCTCCGTTGCTTTCCTTAGACATCAATAAATTAATCAGATCAGCAAACGGAAGCAATTAAATAACTACCTTTCAATTACTTATCTTAGATACCAATTGATTAATTGGTTTGAATAGGTTAGCTTGGGTGAATCAGATTCGAGTCATAGAGCTGAATTAGATCCTTAGGTTAATCAATTCTATATATGGGTGTCAATCGATTCGATCAATAACAATTATATGATCTTTAGCTCTATTGACCTAATCTTAATTAACACTTGACTCAATTTGATCAACTACGGAATCAATTTAGATCCAATATGATTATTGCCCTGATATGGAGCCCAAGAGGAGAGGGGGGTGAATTGGGTCTTTTTAAAATTTTGTGATTAGTGCACTCAAGTAATGTGCTATACTTGTTGAGTGGAGTGAATTGATTAGCTAAGAAAATAAAATCAACCATAAATGACAAGTAAGCAAGTATAAAGTATAATGAATAAATAAAGAGATGCAAGCACAACAAATACAAGATTTATAGTGATTCGGTGCCAACCGTGTACCTACATCCACTCTCCAAGTTCCTACTTGAGAATTCAATCTACTAAAAAGATTTCAAGATATAACACGTCGAATAACTCCAATCTTTGCTATCCAAGTAAGAATACTTATTTTTTAGAGACAAGCTAACTCACACACACTCTGATTTTAGGTTCAGATCAACCTATTCGAGTTTTGGAACCTCTCAAAACTTAAAACCCAATGTACAATAGCAAAAGATGAGTGTACAGAAATTTTAGCACAAATAGCCCCTTAAATGAGCACAATAAATGCAACAAAAATATAATACTCAAGGAGAAGAAGCCTTTGCTGAACACTCTTAATTGATTAGTATACTTGAATGCAACTGGAGAGTGGTTGGTGAGCTGATTGAATACTTCTTTCTTCTCTTTTTAGAGATTTCTTTTACTTTCATGAATGTGAGCTTGAATGCATAAAATTTGATTGATTTCTCACCTTAAAAGAGTATTTATAACCTCCATTGGGACTTGAGAGTGTCTTAGTATTGGTTAAGAGCCGTTGGAGAGTGTTTAATGCATATTAAATGCATAAAAAATAGACTGAAAACTAGCCATTACGAGGTTCACCCAGAATGAGATGTCCCCTGGGTCGTCCCACTGCGACTGGAAAGTCTCATAGGTCGCCTCATTTGGCCAGTCTGAAAAATAGACTCTCTATTTTGGTCTCAGAATCTCAGGGGTCATCCCATGGCTCGTCTCACTACGTGCCACAAGCTAAAAACAGAGTGTGCCAGCTACCCAATGGAAGGGGATGACCCAGTTGGATTGTCTCATTTTATTTCAATTTAATTTTTCATACATTTAAGGTCCGAAACTTACCAAAATACTACCAAATACTCTTAAATAAATTTAAATGTATTTGATACTTTCAAAAGGCTTCAAAAATATCTTCGATTTGCAGAAACTTCAATTTTGGTACTCTTGATGGAGCTTTTTAAATTCAATATTTTGGACTACCTAAAATATAACTAAAATATTTTCTAAAGATAAGAAACTTATTAGTAATCCCCTCAAATGATTTGTGATCATCAAAATTAATTCTTAGAGGAACAATCTTTCCCTTTTTGATGATGACAAAATATTTGAGTGTTCATAAAAAAAAGATCCATAAAGCTCAAGGGATTGAGTTTGTGAAGCACTTGTAGGAACATACCAAAGATTAAGAATATCATGAGATACATATTTTTAGCGAGTTGGAATGTTTTAAATTATTTTGCTGAAGATTGTTTGTGAAGGTATTAGAATTTTTCAAAAATTATTTTTAATCAGCAAAATTCTCTCCTTTATTATATGAAAAAGATGAAAGTAATCATTTTGAGCATTTGAAAAAAATTCTCCCCCTTTCTTATATAAAAGTGATCAAGTTGTAAAATTTTTCTTACATTTGTTATCAGAGTAAAAATGGTTCATAAAAAAATTTCCTTTTCTCTTCCTTATTTTTAGTATCAGAGTAATATGTGTATAAAAAGAATCTTTCTTTCTCTTTTTTTTATTTTGATATCAAGGCAAAGATGAAAACATCAGAGCAAGAATCAAAAGAGGATGTATTAGAGCATTTTGCAAAATCAAAAATAGATGTATCAGAGCATTTTGGTATCAAGATAAAAATTAAAGTATCCGAGCAAAAAAATAGATGTATCAGAGTATTTTTCAAAAAGTATCAAAATGGAAGTAAAGATAGACGTATCAGAGCAAAAGATGGATGTATCAAAGTAAAATTCTGTATCAGAACAAAAATTTAAGAAAATTCACAAAAAAATTCAAGACAGACTATCTTCTCTCTCTTTTTGACATCATTAAAAATGGACTAGAGAGAGTAAGATTTTTAATGAGCTATGATTCTACGTCAAGTATCAGAGTAACTGTAATTGAACAGATATTCATTCATTCACATATGAACAGAAGTTGGCCACATAATGGATGATAATAGATAACTTCATGCATTAAGTCTAACAAAATAAGAGGTTACGAGATCCAAGTACATTCATTCATAGTACATATCTATGATACCAACATAGTGTTCTCACACATTTAACAAAATTACAAAATATGATAACTAAGTAATATGAGACCTAAAGGAACTAGTACAAATGATCAGTTCAGTGAGAATGGGCATGGAGCTCAAGATCAAGATAACTGAAACATAATCAGCCTCGGTCTAGACTGAATGGTCTGATCTGAGTGGAAGATGTCGGGGGATGAAATGCAATAGGCTGGACAAAAGCAGGCTTACTGGATGCGGAGGGCCTGGACTGAAGCTGAGTCCTAATGGAATCTAGCTGAGACAAGATCCCCCTCAAAAAAATATGGAGCCCCTCAAGATTAGAAAAAATAAAATCCCTCGAGTCTCTAATATCAACCCGGATTAGCTCAAGTGTGGAATGAAGCAGACTATGAAGTCTCTCTATTTCTCGAGCCAAATCAGCCAACTGAAGTGAAGAGGTGCTCGAAGTGCTCGCTCCTGTCGATAGAGAATCCAATATTAGTTTGATCTCCTTCTCAATGTCAGAGATCCTGCCACCGAACCTGAGTAGGAAACTCTCTACACTCTCCAGTTTAGAGCTCAGGTCAGATAAAATTGCACCTGTGAGAAAATGTGTGACATGATTGAGAGATCTGAGGAAGAGACAGAAAAAGAACTCGACTGAAGTGGATGATACTGCTGCTGCTGCTGCACTTGCTGGAGGATCTGTTGCTGATACTGCTGAAATTGATGGAGCTACTGAAGGATCTGCTCCTGGAACTACTGTTGCTGGACAGATAGAATACTTGCAACTCGCTCAGCCAACAGTCCCATCTCATCCTCCCCCAATCTAAATGAAGATGGTACGATACGGCTCGAAGATGGGGGTACACTAACTGAGGGTCTTGCCTCAGGCTCCAATACAAAGTGATCATCAAGGCTCTGTCTGGGCTCAGATGGTGATGAGGGACCCTCCCCCTCAGCATGCTCCTCCTCCTCATCCTCCTCCTCGACTGTAGCTCCTCGGCCCTTGTCCAACGACCATCCATTCTGATAAATCCCATGCGTCGAAGGGAGTGATTGTTGTAAGTGTCAGTATTCGATAATCTGCAAAAAACCTCTCCCTCAAAGCTCACTCCAAACTCCCTAAATATCACAGTAAGAGCCATACCATAGGACAAGAGAGCCTTGGATCTATTCAAGACCTCCCTCATGGCATCAATCATTAGGAATGATAGATTTAGTGGAGATTCAAAGACTACATGGTGCATCAAACAGATGTCTCGATCAGTCATCAAATCATATCTTCCTCCTCTGGGGAAGAAAATTCTGAAAATTATGTGGTGGAGCAATCTCATATCCACACTTAAATCCTTAGCTTCAATTTTCATAAACTCCTTCACATCCTCTCTTCCTAAGATGGTCCTAAGTCCGATTTCTTTCCTTGAAAGCTCATCTAGGCAACCACCTTCACAGGGCATTTGAAGAAGTCTACTCAGCCTATGAGCATTTAGTATAATTTGGACACCCTTAACTATTGATCTTAGAACCTTATCAGTGAAAACTAGATTAGAATAAAATTTCTTGACCAGATCAATGTATACGGGCTCAGATAAACTACAGAAAAATTTTCACTCTTGTTTGATTAATTTTTCACCAATAGTAAATCCATCACTTCTTAAGAACCGAAAATCAACATTTCTTCTCAAGACAACCTTTCTTGCAGACAGAGGGATCTTACTTGGGGTTATCGGAGGAGAGGCTTGAACTAAAACTTGAGCAAACTTCTTCCTTCTTTCTTCAGCCTCCAAGGACCTCACTGACTTTTTTCTCTATGGCAACCGCATTTTGGGGGCCATTGTTCCAAAGAGAGTAGGAGAATCGATCAAGAGAATGGAGAAGGGTGAAGGATGGATGGAAATGAGGAGAAGAAAAAGATTTTGGGGTGATTGTCTCGAATTTTGGAAATTAGGACTTGAGATTTTGATGGAGAGTAAGAGGGAGACGATTTTGATCAAGGATACACCGAGAGAATGTGTTTACCCTAGAATTTGAGATAAAAATCCAAGATTTTTGGGTGGTTAAGGGGATGGATTTGTGACCGGTGAAGAGTTAGAAGAAGAGTTTTCGGTTTGAAATGAGAAGAAGAAGAAGCATAGTAATTAAGTCATCCCATTTAGATTTTAAGAAAGAAATTTAAACGGATTGGCTCACACAAAATCTATTTATCTGAACAATTGGGATGCCCCATGGGACGTCCCATCTAGGAAAAGATCGGGCAATATGAAAATAATTTAAAAATGAGAAAAAAATCAAGAGAAAAAATTTAAAAAAGCTTATATCAACTTAAGATGATCATGAAGAGTCTAGGTAAATTTTGGTATGATTTTGATGGAGTATTTCAATGAAAAAAATCTGAGATTATATTTGAATAACACTGATAATTTTTTAATTGACTTGAAATAATCCTAAAAAAAGATAGATGCCTTCCAAAATTAAGATGATGAAGTCAAGAGATTTTGGATAGATTTTGAGAGTGAAATTATGATGAGAGATCAAGCAGAAAGATCTAAGATACCCAATTTTCTTCTAATTTCATAAAATTTATTTTTATTTAGTGCTTTGATAAAAATGTCTGCTAATTGCTTTCAGTATTTATGTATTCAAGTGCTACATCATTATTTTGGATATGTTCTCTTATAAAATGATGTCTAATTTCAATGTATTTTGATCTAAAGTGTTGAATTAGATTTTTGATTAAATTAATGGCACTAGTATTATCATATCTTATGAAAATATTTTTAAGTTCAATATCAAAATCTATGAGCTGTTGCTTAATCCATAGGATTTGAGCACAGCAACTTCCGACTGTATTGTACTCGACCTCGACCATGGACAATGCTACCGAATTTTACTTCTTGCTAAATCAAGTAATTAAGTTCACTCCTAGAAATTGACAAGTTCCACTAGTACTCTTTCTATCTAATCTACATCCAGCAAAGTCTGCATCTGAGTAACCTGTTAAGTCCAAAGAAGATTGCTTTGAAAACCAAAGTCCTAGATTTTGTGTTTCTTTTAAGTATTTGAAAATTTTTTTAATAGTATTTAAGTGAGATTCCTTAGGGTTTGACTGATATCTAATACACATACATACATGGAATATTATATCAAGTCTACTAGCAGTAAGATATAACGAAAAACCTATCATGCCTCTATAAAGCTTTGAATCAACATTCTTGCCACGTTCATCTTTATCCAATTTATAGGAAGGGATCATAGGTGTACGTACATTTTTGGAGCTCTCAATTCTAAATTTTTTTAATAGTTCTCTTGTGTACTTACTTTGGATGATGGAGATCCCTTCCTTCATTTGCTTGATCTAGAGTCCGAGGAAGAAAGTGAGTTCTTCCATCATGCTCATCTCGAACTCTTCTTACATGAGCTTGGCAAATTCTTGGTACAAAGCTTCATTAGTAGATCCAAATATAATATCATCAACATATATTTATATAACTAAAATTTCTTCATCTTTTCTTTTTATAAAGAGAGTTGCATCTATTTTTCCTCTTGAAAATTTATTTTCTAGTAAGAACGTACTTAATCTTTCATACCAAATTCTTGGAGCTTGTTTTAAACCATACAATGCTTTGTTTAACTTAAATACATGATCTGGATATTTATGATTTTCAAAGCCTGGGAGTTGCTCTACATATACTTTTTCAGTGATAAAACCATTTAGAAAAGCACTTTTAACATCCATTTGAAATAATTTAAAGTTTATAAAATATGCAAAAGCAAGCAGCATTCTTATGGCTTCTAGTCTAGCAATAGGTGCAAAAGTTTTATCAAAATCAATTTTTTTATTGATTATATCCTTTAGCAACTAATCTTACTTTATTTCTAATTACAATACCATCTTCATCTAATTTATTCCTATATACCCATTTTGTTCTGATTATTGGATGATTTTTAGGTCTAACAATTAGAGTCTATACATTATTTCTTTCAAATTGATTTAGCTTTTCTTGCATGGCAATTATCTAGTTATGGTCCTTTTCAGCTTCATTTATTATTTTAGATTCTAGATGTGAAACAAAAGCTACATAATTACATACATCTCTAAAAGAGGATCTAGTTCTTACTCCTTGTGCTGGATTATCAATGATTAATTTTTTGGGATGATTGTGGATATACCTCTATTTTTTTGAAAAATTACTTGTATCTTGAGGTTGTTCTTGAATGTTTAGATCATTGATGCTTTCATCCTCATATTTTTCTTTCAATTATTTCTTATTTCACTCATTTGATTCATTGATGGTGAGCTCTTTCATTCCATCTTCTATGATACTTGCATTATCAGCACCCTTTCTCTTCTTTGTTGGAAGATCATTAGCTTCATCAAAAACTACATAAATTGACTCTTTCACTACTAGTAATCTTTTATTAAATATTCTAAAAGCTTTGTTAGAAGTGGAATAGTCAAGAAAGATAGCTTCATCAGATTTAGCATTAAATTTATCTAAGCTATTTTTGTCATTATTTAAAACAAAACAACGTCAACTAAAAATATGAAAATATCTTATGTTAGGTTTTCTACCTTTTCATAATTCATAAGGTATTTTCTTTAAAATTGATCTTATTAAAGCATGGTTTAAGATGTAATATGCTGTGTTGATTGCTTCTGTCCAAAAATATTTTGGAAGCTTGCTCTTACATAGTGTGGTACGGGCTATTTCTTTAAGAGTTCTATTTTTTCTTTCTACTACATTTTGTTAGGATGTTCTAGGTCCTGAAAAATTATGACTATACCTTTTTCATCATAATTTTTTTTAAAATTCTTATTTTCAAATTTAGTGTCATGGTCATTATGAATTAAAATAATTGATATACCTTTTTCATTTAAAATTTTTTGACAGAACTTAGAAAATGCTGAAAATACTTCATCTTTAGATGCTAAAAATAAGACCCAAGTGAAATGCAAAAAGTCATCAATTATTACAAATTCATATCTTTTATCTCCTAGACTAGTTGTCCTTGTAGGACCAAAGAAATCCATATGTAAAAGTTCTAAAGGTTTAGAAGTTGAAACAATATTTTTAGATTCAAAAGAAACTCTTATTTGTTTACCTAATTGATATGTATCATAAATTTTATCTTTGTCCAAACTTATTTTTGGTAAACAATAAATCAAATCTTTTTTAATGATTTTAGAAAGTGTGTGCATACTAATATGTGCAAGCCTGCGATGCCAAAGCCAACTAGTCTCATTGATTTTAGCATTCATGGTCACAAGATATTGCATGTTTTGTATGGAAAGATTATCCAAATCAACCATGTAAATATTACCATGCCTATGCCCAATGAATCTAGTGCTATCATCAAAAGGATCAGTTACAATGCACATAGATGATTCAAAAACTATTTTATAATCTTTATCATATAATTGACTAATACTTAAAAGATTATGCTTGAGACCATTTATAAGTAACACATTTTCAGTACAAGTGGAGGGAGTAATACCAATGTTATCAATACCGATGATCTTTTATTTGCCATTATCTCTAAAGATGACCATCCTTCCATTTTAGCTTCCAATGTGATGAATTGAGATTTATCACCGGTCATGTATCTTGAGCACCCACTATCAAGATACCACTTCCATTTTGTTGCTTGGGATGTAAGACACACTTGCACACATAAAATCAAGTTTTAATCTTAGGTACCCAAGCTAACTTGAGTCCTTTAGGATTAGTCACAATGGTTTTTTTTTAAAATTTATATTTTTTTAATATTTGTATCAATAAATTTATTTGATAAGCATGTATAAGCTTTATGTCCTACTTTGCCATATTTAAAATAAGTAATATTTGATAATTTACTTATGGATGCATTAACAAAAATATTTTTCAAAAATTTTTATTTTCTAAGACTATTATAGCCAAGTCCGACTTTATCATACATAGCTCTTTGACTATCAATAATTATTTAAAGTTTATTTGAACTTAGAGTAAATCTATCAACTATTGGTTTCAATTTGGTTACTTCTTCCTTTAGATCCTGATTTTCCTTTACAAGAGTTTTGTTTAAGCTTAAAATTTTATCTTTCTCTTTCAATAGAGTTTGATTGTTTATTTCTAATTCTTTCTTTTTGATGTCAACTTCTTCTTTTTCTTTAGCTAATGCTTGGTTTTTTAATTTTTAATTTTTATTTTTCAATCTTAATTTTCTTAGATCATTCAAAAGTTCATGAAAAGCTTCTTGCAGTTCATCATAAGAAAAGTCATTTTGAGTTTCAGGAGTTACCTCATTTTCATATGCCATAAGGCACAGGTTGGCTTCTTCATGAGATTCTTCATCTGTGGTGGAGTCATCACTGTCGCTCTACTTAGTCATCATTGCTTTTTTCTTTTTGAACTTCTTTTGATCTTTCTTGAGCTGGGGACAGTCCGATCTAAAATGGCCCGACTTTTTGCATTCATAACAGATAACAAACTGCTCTTTTTTCTTTTTTTTACTTGGATCCCCCTTAGCTGGTGGTCTTCTCTTGATCCCTTGTCTTCTTTTTCTCATGAATCGTCTAAATTTTTTGGTGATTAATGCTAGGTTCTCATCTTCTTCACTATTTTTTGATCTTTCTGAATCTTCTTCTTCTTATACTATTGCTTTGGGAGCAATTGTCTTCTTTCTTCTAGTCTCTTCTTCAGAATGTTGCTTCATGGTTAGCTCGTGGGTCATGAGTAATTTAAGTAGCTTCTCCAAAGATAGAGTATTTAAGCCTTTGGCTTCTTGAATTGTAGTGACCTTTGCCTCTCATGACCTTGGTAGAGAGATAAGTACTTTTCTCACAAGATCACTGTTAGAATAACACTTATCAAGATTTTTTAGACCATTTATGATGTCAATAAAATGAGTAAATATTTATGTTATTGACTCTTCAGATTCTATTTTAAATAATTCATAGTTGTACACAAGCATATTAATTTTAGACTCTTTTACTTGGTTTGTGTCTTCATGTGTAACTTCTAACCTATCCCAAATTTCTTTAGCTGAATTACAAATAAAAATATAATTAAATTTATTTGCATCTAAGGTATAATATAAGATATTCATGGCTTTAGCATTGAGCTGAGATATTTTTTTATCAAATTCATCCCATTCACCTTCTGGTTTAAAGAGAGATACACCATCAATCAATTTAGTGGGTGTGTGAGGTTCATTTACTATGATACTTCACATATCATAGTCAAGTACTTGAATAAAAATTCTCATCCGAGCTTTCTAATTGGTGTAGTTGGACCCATTAAAAAATGAAGGTCGGTTTGTGGATTGCCCCTCGACTAGAGATGTGCTAAATTAGGCTGCCATTGATCTTTGACTCTTGATAGTTAAATCAAATAAGGGTTAGAGCATCAGACTCTGATACCACTTGTTACCCAGATATGGAGCCCAAGAGGGGGGTGATTGGATCTTTTTAAAATTTTTGTGATTAGTGCGCTTAAGTAATGTGCTATACTTATTGAGTGGAGTGAATTGATTAGCTAAGAAAATGAAATCAACTACAAATGATAAGTAAGCAAATATAAAGCATAATCAATGAATAAAAAGATGCAAGCATAACAAACACAAGAGATTTATAGTGATTCGGTGCCAACCTTGCACCTACATCTACTCTCTAAGTTTCTATTTGGGAATTCGATCTACTAAAATGATTTCAAGATACAACACATTGGATAACCCCAATCCTTGCTATCCAAGCAAGAACACTTATTTTTTGAGTATAAGTCAATCTACACACACTTCGATTTCAGGTTTAGATCAACCTATCCGAGTTTTGGATCCCTCCAAAATTCAAAACCCAATGTACAATAGCAAAAGATGAGTGTACAAGAATTTTAGCACAAACAGCCCCTTAAATGAGCACAATAAATGCAACAAAAATACAATACTCAAGGAGAAGAAGCTTTTGCTAAATACCCTCAATTGATTGGCACACTTGAATGCAATTGGAGAGTAGTTGGTGAGCTGATTGAATGCTTCTTTCTTCTCTTTTTAGGGATTTCTTTCACTTTTATAAATGTGAGCTTGAATGCATAAAATTTGATTAATTTTCTACCTCAAGAGAGCATTTATAACTTCCATTTGGATTTGAGAATGTCTTAGTATCTGTTAAGAGTCATTGGAGAGTATTTAATATATATTAAATATATCAAAAATGGGTTAAAAACTAGCCGTTATGAGGTTCGCCCAGAATGGGACATCCCATGGGTCGTCCCACTGCGACTGGGAAGTCTCATGGATCGCCTCATTTGGTCAGTCTAAAAAACAGACTCTCTATTTTGGTCTCAGAGTCTCAGGGGTCGTCCCATTGTGTGCCACAAGCCAAAAATAAAGCGTGCCAGCTACCTAATAAAAAGGGGATGATCTAGTTGGGATACCCCATTTTATTTTAATTTAGTTTTTCATATATTTAAGGTCCAAAACTTATCAGAATACTATCAAATACTCTTAAATGAATTTAAATATATTTGACACTTTCAAAAAATTTCAAAAATATCTCTAACTTGCAGAAACTTCAACTTTGACACACTTGATGGAGCTTTTCAAACTCAATATTTTAGACTTCCTAAAATATAACTAAAATATTCTCCAAAGAAAAGAAATAAATTAGTAGTCTCCTCAAATGATTTGTGATTATCAAAATCAATTCTTGGAGCAACAATGATCAAATCAGAAATCTTAAATGTAATCCAATTACATGACATAATTTAATCTATCCATGACCAATCCTTCATGCACAAACACTAATTTTAGATCTTAAATCTAAATTTTTAGGTCTAAATTTTTTGTATGAAAGGTAAGTTTGATCTCAAAATAATTTTTAGATCATGCATACAAATATATATCATATACATGAATAAGTTCAGATCATAGAAATAAATTTCAACCTTAAACATGCTTTGATATATCATATATATAAATCAAAATAGATCTTGAAACTCTTTTCAGATCTAATTAACAAAATATATATCACATATATACTTAAAAATTAGATTTAATTTTTTTAATTAAAAATTTTAACATTATTCTAGGACAACCATACAGCATAACAAGTTATGCCAGGACAATCTTATATCAGAATGACATCAAAAACTTTCAGATCTAAAATTTTTCTCTACAGATTTTATATCTAAATTCTAATATTATGCATATAACGTGGCTTTGATATCATGATTAGAGTTTCATGATTTTATGCATGCAAAAATTTTCAAAACAAGTATGCAGCAGAATTTAAAAATTTTTAGATTAAATTTAATTTAATCTAAGCATTCATAAGATCAAATCTTAAAATCATAAATATGATCGACATATGTGAGATAGGATTTAGATATAGAAATCTAATAGAAAAAAATAAATAGGCTTCATACCTTGGCACGAGTCGATCCACACCATGAACTGATGATCATGGATGTCTTCCGAAGATCTCTTGAATCTGCACAAGTGTCCGACCTCTACAGATATCCACATGAGACTTCGATCTGATCAGAAGCTTCTTGATCTCATCAGGATACTAGTTTCCTTGTAGAGATTGTATCTTGATGGTTGAAAATTTTTTTTTCTCTCAAGACACTCTTAGGGAAGAAGAAAAAATAGGAGGATGATGATTTCTATGTTAGAGATAATGAGAAGAACCCTTTCTTTTCTTTTTTTTCCAAAACCCATGCTCCAAATCTCTATGCTAGAGATGTAGAAATTTTGTCCAACTCTTGGACAAAGAGAAGAGAAAAAATCTATGTCCAAACATGGATAAAAGAGAGAGAGGAGAGTCCCCAACAACCAACCCTTGGTTGTTAGTAAGAAAGAAGGGATTGAAGCAAACATACCTCATTCCCTCCATGACCATCACGTTGCACCACTCCCTTGAATTTTTTCTCACGCACAAGACCTCTGATTTGTGACATCAAAACCTGATCTCTATCAGCCCTTAGCACCTCATCAAGTCCCATGTTTAAATAGGCATTGGAGATAAGGTATTATGTGAGAGTCCAAACTCCTTTGGACTGTAGAATTTGTGCCGCCCAACATCTAATCCTTCCTTTTATTTGTGCACCCACAAATCTCACAGAAAGAAGAGTTCAACATGAACTCTTACATGCTAAAAAGAAGAGAGCATGGACCTCTTACACGCACAAAAGAAAGAGAGAAATAGGCATCCATAATTGGTTAGGCGTGGGACTTTGATGGCGCATCGAGAGGGAGGAGTTTAAACATCATAGGACTCTTCTTTAGGTGGCTGATCTAAACCAATTTAAACTCTAACTAATCCTAATTATATTAGGAACTGATTAGATCCAAATAGATGAAGAAAAAATGGATAGTTTAAAGTATGTATTTTTAAAATTTTACAGTAGAATAATAAAAGATTAAATATTTTAATCTTCTAAACATATCTTAGATCTGATCTAAACTATCATTAAGAATCTATGATATAAAAAAATTATATATAAAATATGACATAAAATAAAAAACTGCATCGATCACATCGATGCCTTGAATCTGATCTAACCTTTAGATCATATTGGTTGAGTTTAGAACTCATCACTTTTTTGTGGGTCGATGATCTCTGCTACTGGTAGATATGGTACAAAGCTCTTGCTGATGTTGAGTAGCTGCACTATTCGTCCGACTTTTACAGATCGTTCACTTAAAGCCCTAGTCGGATCTTTCTTTGTGGGAGTGCTAGCTCGCATCGAAGGCTTTGGATGGCTAATCGAAGCTCCTTTCTTCAAATTTTCTAGGCTCCTCTGGATCAAAAGATAAAGCTTTATGAGGAGATGGTGGTGTGGAAGATTGGACAAGACTCACTCTTGTATTTTTTTTTCACAAAACCTAGAGTTGAAACCCTGGAACCCACAGCTCACGCCCGAAAGGAAGAACACCTCCTCTGTTTCTCATGCACGGAAGCCCAACCCACTCTCAACTTTTCACATCCCCACTCTCAGGTTTCTCACATCAAAAATCACTCTTAATCTTGCACAAAACTGATCTCCTTTTAAGATTGGCGTCCCATAGAAGATAAGGATAAGAAAGAGGTGGTTTCGGTTCAAATTCAAACGTTGACTGATCCTTATCACCAATTCAAATCAAATTTGAATTAAATTTTAAACCAAATTTTATTCTCATCTTATGAACTCATAGAGGGGTCAACCAATATCAGAAATATATAAAAAATCTCATGCAAAAATACTTTATGCATGGAGAAAGATGGTGGCCTGAAGAAGAGAGTCCAACTCAATTTGGACTCCAGATTTTCATTCAAATTCAAACCCATTTGAACTCAAATTTAAACCAATCAATTTTTAATTTAAAAAAAATTAGATGAGAACATAGAAAAAGCTTTTGGGCTTGAGAAAAATTACATAAAAATATTTATCATGTGAAGAATAAAAGGGCACAGAGAAAGGAGGTGCAAGGGATTTAAATTCAAATTATTTTTTCATCCAATTAGATTCTTGACCTAACCGAATTAAGTTAAATCCAATTAGACCACTAAACTTAATCTAATTAGATAGTAAATAGTTTTAATTAAATTTTAATCAAATCAAAAATTATTCAAGCTCAAGTCCTGATCATATCAGGAATCGAATACCCTTAGCGATTAGGTCATCTTATAACCTAATCGGGTCAAACCAAATTGAATCCAATTCAATTAGATTTGATCCAAAACTTAATTTTCAATCAAATTAAGTTAATTAGTAATCTAATTACTAATCAATCTTCCTATAATTCACCAATAATTAGCAAATTAATTTATTGTAACTTTTGTATAGGGTTAATCATCAATCAAATTGACTGTTTTATCCTAAAATGATTCTTAATTGTTGATCAGTCATATGATTAGTTAGGAACTTATTTTGAGTGTGACCCCATAGGTTTGAACCTAAGTCAATAGAATAAGAATAATTTTTCTATACTAATCAAAGTGACCATATAACAATGATACCCGACGTCCAGATAGATTGAAAGATTGCAAAGCATCATTCGAGAGCCTATTGGCATATGGTTACCGTATAATTCATTCTTTTGACCCAAATGCTCAAGGTGACCTAGGGTTTAACTGTCAACCCTGGTATGGTCATTTATATTATATTTTAATTTTCAAAATTCATCACATGAATTATCCTGGTCAAGATTTTACTGAATTGAAACACACTGATACATTAACTCCTACTTATTCAGAGGGGTCAATTCCATCTTGACTTACACACCAACTTCGCAAGTACTTGACTGTGCCCAGAAATTTTTCATCATTGAATAAGAAATTTAGGTAGTCCGACATCCAAGCACAATGAGTTACTTGCAAGTCATCATGGTGATCTCAGATCGGAAGGACATTTATATCCATATCCTCTGCGAGCTACTCTTGACAGCAGAGTGCTCAGTAATTGATCATGTTCAGTGAGATGTACTCCTACATCTCACTTGCATACCATGCCAGTATCTCTACACTCCTTGGTTAAGAGGACAACCGACGTACATGGCACACAATGACCTATACTTGATATAGCTATCGTCCTAATAATAGTATATCATTTGGTCGTGAACTTAAGGTTTAAGAACGAAATGATATATCCTCCTATATCAAATCAAATAATCCTAAGGACTTCATCACATAATAAGAGTTCAAAATAAGATATACACAGTAATAAAAAAAATAAATAATATTTATTAATTTAATAATTTATATACAACTATAATAATAAGCTCAATGTCAACAGACTGACGATTGGCTTTGGGACACAATTCCTAACAACTCCCACTTGGACTAAAACCAATTGGTACAGTATCATATATCCATTTTTGATTTATAGTTTTTAAACTTCTTGACATTGAGGACTTTAGTAAATAGATCGATTAGATTTTTTTTCCATTGATCTTCTGAAGCTTGACGTCATCTCGATCCATGATCTCTCAGACCAGATAGTAGCGGCACAGAATGTGCTTGGTCCGCTGATGTGACTTTGATTCTTTTGCTTGAGCAATGGTGCTAGTACTGTCATAGTATAATAAGATGGAGCTATTAAGAGAGCGTGCCACTTTGAGCTCATTGATGAACTTCCATAACCACATAGCTTTTTTTTGCAGCATCGGATGCCGCGATATATTTTGCCTCGCAAGTAGAGTTGGTCACAGTGTGCTGCTTAAAAATTTTTTAGTAGATTATTCCATCATTCAGGATATAAATATATCTCGATGCGCTCTTGCTATCGTCACAATCTGATTGAAAATTGGAGTCTGTAAACCTCACAAGTTTTAAGTCTGATACCATCTAAAGAAAAAATAAGTAGTTCAAAGTATGTATTTTTAAAATTTTACAGTGAAATAATAAAAGATTAAATACTTTAATTTTTTAAATATATATTAGATTAGATCTAAACTACCATTTAGAATCTATAATATAAAAAATTTATATATAAAATATGATATAAAATAGAAAACTACATCGATCACATAGATGTCCTGAATCTGATCTAACCTTTAGATCATATTGATTGAGTTCAGAACTCATCACCTTTTCCTGGGTTAATGATCTCCACTACTGGTAGGTATGGTACAAGCTCTCACTGATGTCGAGCAGCCGCACAGATCATCCAACCTCTACAGATCATCTACTTGAAGTCCTGATCGGATCTTCTTTCGTGAAAGTGCTAGCTCGCGTCGAAGGCTCTGGATGGCTAATCCAAGCTCCTTTCTTTGGATCTTCTGCACTTCTCTAGATCAAAATAAAAAGCTTTATGAGGAGGTGTTGGTGTGAAAGATTGGACAAGACCTACTCTTGCATTTTCTTCTCATAAAATCTAGAGTTGAAATCCTAGAACCCACAGCTCACGTTCGAGAGGAAGAACACTTCCTCTGTTTCTCACGCACGGAAGCCCAACCCACTCTTAACTTTTCATATCTCCACTCTCAAATTTCTCACACCAAAAATTACTCTTAATCTTGCACAAAATTGATCCCCTTTTATGGTTGGCATCTCATGAAAGATAAGGATAAGAAAGAGGTAGTTTCGGTTCAAATTCAAATGTTGGTTGATCCTTATCACCAATTCAAATCAAATTTGAAGTAAATTTTGAATCAAACTTTATCTTCATCTTATAAACTCAGAGAAAGGTTGATCAATATCAGAATAGTATAAAAAATTTTATGCAAAAATAGTTTATGCATGGAGAAAGGTGGTGGCGTGAAGAGGAGAGTCCAACTAAATTTGAACTCTAGATTTTCATTCAAATTCAAACCCATTTTAACTCAAATTTAAACCAACTAATTTTTAATTCAAAAAAAATTAGATAAGAATATAAAAAAGACTTCTGAGTATAAAAAAATCATATAAAAATATTTTTCACGTGAAGAATAAGAGGACGCAGAGAAAGAAGGTGCAAGGGATTCGAATTCAAATTATTTTTTCATCCAATTAGATTCTTAATCCAACCAAATTAAATTAAATCCAATTGGATCACTAAACTTAATCTAATTAGGTAAAAAATAATTTTAATTAAATTTTAATCAAATCAAAAATTAATCGAGCTCAAGTCTTGATCATATCAGGAATCGAACATTCTTAGTGATTAGATCATCTCACAACCTAATCGGATCAAACCAAATTGAATCCAATTCAATTAGATTTGATCCAAAACTCAATACTTCATTAAATTGAGTTAATTAGTAATTTAATTACTAATTAATTCTCTTATAATTCATCAATAATTAGTGAATTGATTTATTATAATTTTTGCATAGGGTTAATCATCAATCGAATTGACTGTTTTATCCTAGAATGATTCTGAATCGTTGATCAGCCATATGATCAGTCAGAATTTTTTTTTGAGTGTGACCTCATAGGTTCAAACCTAAGTTGATAGTATAAGAATAATCTTTCTATACCAATCAAAGTGACCATCTAGCAATGATACCTGATGTTCGGATAGGTCGAAAGATTGCAAAGTATCATTCAAGAACCTATTAGCATATGGTTACCGTATAATTCACCCCTTTGATCCAAATGCTCAAGGTGACCTAGGATTAACTATCAACCCTGGTATGGTCATCCATATTGTATTTCAATTTTTAAAATCCATCATTTGGATTATCTCGATCAAGATTTTACTGAATTAAAACATACTGATACATTAACTCCTACTTATTTAGGGGGGTTAATTCCATCTTGACTCACACACCGACTTCACAGGTACTTGACTGTGCCCAAAAATCTTTCATCACTGAATTAAAAATTCGGATAGTCCAGCATTAAAGCACCGTGAGTTGCTTGTAAGTCACCGTGGTGATCTTAGATCGGAAGGACACTTATACCTATATCCTTCGTTAGCTACTCTTGACAGCAGAGTGCTCAGCAATTGATCACGTTCAGTGAGATGTACTCGTACATCTCACTTGCATGCCATACCAATATCTCCACACTCTATGATTAAGAGGACAATCAACATACATGGCACACAATGATCTATACTTGATATAGCTATCATCCTAATAATAATATATCATTTGGTCGTAAACTTAAGATTTAAGGACTAAATGATATATCCTTCTATATCGAATCAAATAGTCCTAAGAACTTCATCACATAACAGGAGTTCAAAATAAGACGTACATAGTAATAAAAAAATCAAATAATATTTATTAATTTAATAATTTATATATAATTATAATAATAAGTTCAACCATTAACAGATTGATGATTGATTTTGGGACATAATTTTTAATAATAAATTGAAATCCAAATATGATTTAGAGTCAAAACTATTTAGAATAGATGTCATCTAATTAGAGGAGTCCTTATCCTTTTGGATTCTCTCTTGGTGCTTGAGTCAAACTCAATTTAATCCTAATCCAATTAAGATTTGATGTACCTATGAAGATAAAAATTTTTAGTCCAAATAAAAACTCAAACATACTTGTTTAGATCTTAGTCTAATTAGAAATTAAGTCAAACCCAAATCCTAATTCAACATGGAATCATTCTTCCATGCAATTTGGTTATCTCATAACCTAATTAGGTTTGATCAAATCAAATTCATATCAAGTTAAATTAAATATAATTTAATTAGACTTGATGCAAGTTTTATTACTTAATCAAATTGAGCCAATTAGCAATCCAATTGCTAATTAATCCTCCTATAACTCACTAACTCTTTAGCGAGTTACTTAATGCAACTTTTGTATTGGATTAATCATCAATTAAATTGATAATCAAATTCTGTCATGATTCATAATCATAATTCAATCATCTGATTAGTCAAAAATCTCTTTGTGTGTGATCCCATAGGTTCTATTTTGTCTGATAGTGAGATATATTGTGATCTATATTGCAATATCATTAAAACTGCTTTCAATGGGTTGGAACCATTCCAACTTTATCCATCAAGGATCATCGATCATCAAGATGATGCTCGCGAGTCTCACAATCTATCAATGACACCTAGCAGTATGTGGTGGCAATCCACCAGAATAAAAGATGATGAACCTCTAGGTATAGTTAACATATGATTCAGTCCCTCTGTCGTGAGTCTCGATCAGATGACAGATCATGGATAAATTATCAAATCTCATCATCGATCATATGATAGATTCAATTAGCTCGAGTCCATATGTGATTCTCATGGAAACTCTTTTCCAACAATCACACTGCTATGGCTATAGACTTAAAGATTCAGCTTCTTAAATCTCATAGGACTACTCCCTTCTGTTTGGATCGATAGATCCCATCTAGGTATACATCTTACTCTTATAGTAGACCAACTATCACCAACATCCCATACAAGGGCTCACTGAGACCTATATTTATGTGTCAGTCAAATATTAGTAGCCTCACTGCGAGCAGCTGTAGCACCGCAGGTCAAAGGATCAGTCATATAATTACGACATCAAAAAAGTCACTAATGAGTGAGCAGACATTCATGTGACTTCTCGTGTTGGTCACGCTCAGTGATAGTTGTTCTCTAACAATCACCTACACTCTCGCTTCAGTGTCACTAGACCGCAGACTCAAGACTCATCTGCTCGAAGGAAGTGATCCATGCACTGATCTATCTGGATTAGTCACCATCCCCATGATGATTATATGACCAGGAGCAATTTAGGAATTAACTATCAATGACACATATCTTAAATTCTCAACTCTTTGAGAATATGTGTCACCATCTTATTAATCTCTTGGATGATTCATGGACATATAAAATATGAATGATAATATAAATATCCATTAAGTACAAAATCATGTCCTAGTGATATGATATGCGATAGTCAAGATTGACTTCTAGGACATACATCCAACATCCTCTTTGTTGGTGTGAGGTGTCTCACTAGCACCTCTCCTCTCTCATTTCATTAGATTGCGAAGGTGATTTGATTAGAGTTTATCCCACTTTTCTGTGGCATTTGGCGTGCATGCGAAGTAGAGGGTTTGCACATCCAGACCTCCATGAAGGATTATTTTAGATTTTTAGAGATTTGATCTCTGGTTCTACTGCTAATCGATAAGAATTTGATCCTTATTCATATAGATTAATAAAAAATTTTTAGGTACAACCTGGGCTATCCGAAGAGAAACAGTTTCCCTTCTTTTCAATTGGTATCAGAGTAGTGCTGAAATACATGCATGCATATCTAAATTTTTTTAGAATAATTATATATTATATATAATTAAAATTTAATGTTAGATATTAAATTTAATTTAAATATATTTATATAAAATTTTTGATCTAATTTTGATCAGATTAGATGAGCCTAATCAATTGTTGATTAAAGTTGTTATAAGTTTGTTATAACAGAATTTTGCTGTTGCTGAATTTTTGATAGAATAACAATGTAAATTAAAATTTATTTTAATAAAATTTTAATTTTATTATTTTTATTAAGAAGTGGAGCTTATTTCAGATTTAAATTTAATTCATTTCGATGGATATTTAGATCTGAATCCTATCAGAATTCAGCACCACACGAAAATAGATTTTATCAAAAATTTATTCTTTATGCATTTATTTTTGCATCTAATTAATTTTTTATATGATATCAAATCTAAAATTGATATTTTATAATTAATATAAGATATATTTTAGATCTGATATGATGTATATGATGCATCAAATCTAATTGAATTAGATGAAGAACATGATTGATAAGATCAAGGACATGTTCGTGACATAAAATAGTTTTGTCAATAATTACATATTGATGTGACTACATATGAAATTAGATTTTAGATCTTAGTAGCTTAATACTTAGATTGATGAGATCACTAGACTATCCGGTCATAGAATATTGAAGAGATTAATCTTTTTTTTGCCTATTCGATGGGTTCTCTTATGACGTGTAGGGATATCGTTGTGATTCAATTTTATAAAAAAAAAGAATAGATTCTTATAAATTATTTTAATCATAAATATATTTAAATTAGATCTAAAGTGATTAATAATTTATTACAATAAAATAAAATTTAGATATAAAATTATTTTAAATCTAAATAGTATGTTACATATGATGTAATCAATATTGATTTAAAAGTTATCATGATGCATGAAATGTATGTATGAAGTTTAGATCATACCTATGCATATTTAATTATTAAATATATTATAAAAATTTATTTTTATGAATTGAAACATATGGTATGCTTCACCTGAAATCCAGGTAGAATAGTTCAACAGACTGAAACGCATGTTTCACATGCTTAATTTTGAATTAAACTTTGAATGATCTAGATTTAAGAATTAAAGATCATTAAGATATCATATAAATCGATGAGTAATGGGTTAGCTTGAATCAGATCCTTCTAATGGGTTAGTGTAGGATCGCGCAGGGGTTTCATGTATGCATTTTAAAATTTTTAGTAGAAGAATATTAGATTAAACTATTTAATCTATAAATACATGCATAAGATTTAATCTTAAAACTCTTACAAATAGATTTATAATATGAATTTATATGCATAAAAATCTAAATCTAATATTATAAGCATTTGAACAAGAACAGCAATTAGTGATAGATCTAATTTACCACTTCTAGGGTTCCAAACCCAATCCCTGAGCATGGGTAGTCGATCTTCATAATTGAGGACATAAATCTGGAAGTCCTTTCTGATCACTCGTAGCTGCACAAGCATTCAACCTCTACGGATGGTCCACACGAAGTCTTCAGACCGATCAGCCTCCGCGGGAGTGCTAGCTCACGCAGTCAGCTTCTGATGGCAGATCTGATTTGTTCTTTTCCTTCGATCATCTTGGATCTTTTTGATATTGAACATGGATCAGAGGGGATGCTGGATGGTAGAAAAAAATCTGATGAAGACTCTCTTCTCTTTGATTTTTCTCTTATCCAAAATCCTAGAATAGTTCTAGATAGCTCATCCGAGAGGAGATCGGTCTCCTCTTTTGTTCATGCCAAGGAAGAAGAAAACCCAACAAATCCTCATGCCCCAAAGAAGTATTTTCAACCTTCTTACTCTCTGGTATCTCACAGTGAAAAGCTATCTTAGTTTGACACACAAAATTATGGCCTTTTTATGGTTGTCGCACAAACTAAATGAGACAGGATAAGGGCCAGAGTTTGTTACAATTCAAACTATTTTGAATTTTAATTTGACTCCAACTTTTTTTCATCCTTATCAGACTTAAGGAGGGACTTACCAAAAAAAATTGGATGTAAAAAACTATCAGGAAGACTTTCTTTTCTCGCACACAATGAGCCTCTTCAAAAACAACCAACGTGTGGAAGGATATAGATAAAGTTTTAAGTTGAAATTCAAACTATTTTGAATTTAAATCAAAACCAACTAATTTCTATCATTAATGGAAGATAAAAGAAGGATAATTTTCTTATTTTCTCATATACAAACTAATTTTATATGATAAAAAAAGGTGTGAGACAATTTGGATAGCGCAAGGGAGAGAGTCCCACTCATTTGGGACTCTAGGGTTTAACCAATTGAATTTCTTTCAAACCTAATTCAATTAGATCCAAATTAAATATGATGAATCTAATCTAATTAGGCTCTTGTAATCTCAATTAAATTTGATCAAATCAATAAATTAATTGAGCTATAGATCCGATCAAATTAGGATTATTTCTCCTTTATCGATTAGGTTATCTCATAACCTAATCAGACTTGACCTAATTGAATCTAATTCAATCAAACATGATCCAGACTTTAATGCTCAATCAAATTGAACTAATTAGTGATCTAATCACTAATTAATCCTCTATTAATGATAGAGTCCAAGTCTAGTAAGATTTTTCTCTAGAGCCTCCATCCAATGGGACTCTTCAGCAGAGTCCCCGTCTAGTGAGACTCTTCACCAGAGTCTCCATCCACTGGGACTCTTCAGATTAGCCATGTGATCGAAGAAAAACTTTTAATGTGTATGACCCCATAGGTTCGAACCTAAGCCGGTAGCACAGAAACTGATTCCTGTACCAATTGAAGTAACCATCTAGCAATGGTGCCCGACGTCCGAATAGGCCGAATATATGTAAAGCAACACTCAAGAACCTATTTGGATATAGTTACCATATAATTCATCCCTTTGACTCTTGATACTAGGATGACTTAGAGTTTAAACTATCAACTCTTAATAGTATATCCATTATGTGTCTCAACTTAATAAATCCTGTGACTTCTCACAAGGATTGCCCTGGCCAAGGTCTTACTAAATTGAAACACAAAGCATTCTCTCCAATCTCTTGGAGTGGTCAATTTCATCTTGACTCATACACCGACTTTACAAGTACTTGACTATGCCCAGAAATCTTCCGATCCTGAATTAAAAATTTAGGTAATCCGATATCAAAGCATAGTGAGTTGCTTGTAAGTCACCGTGGTGATCTCAGGTCGGAGGGACACTTATACCCATATCCCTTCGGAGTGACTTTTGACTGTAGAGTGCTCCGGAGTTGATCACGTTCAGTAAAATGTACTCCTACATTTTACCTGTATGCCATACCAGCGACTCCACGCTCCTTGGTTAAGAGAACGATCAACGATATATGGCATACAACGATCTACACTTGATATGTCTATCATCTTAGTAATATCATATCATTTGATCGCGAACTCATTTAAGGACTAAACGATAAATCTTTCTTTATTGATTTAAAATAGTCCTAAGGACTTTCATCATAACACAAACATTCGATATAGAAGATGTACAAGCTTATAATGAAAATTATTAAATAAATATTTTATTAATTAATTAATAAATAATTACATCAAATAGCACAATCGTCAACAGGCTGACGATTAGTTTTGGGACATATTTTCCAACAACTCTCACTTGTACTAAAGCCAATCGGTATAGTATCGTATATCTATCTTCATTTTATGATCTTCCAACTCCTTTACTGCAAGAGCTTTAGTTAATGGGTCAGTTAGATTCTCCTTTCCATCGATCTTCTGAAGATCGATGTCACCTCGATCATGATTTTTCAGACCAGATGATAGCAATGCAGAATGTGCTTGGTTTGCTGATATAACTTCGATTCTTTCGTTTAAGCAATGGCACTAGTGTTGTTACAGTACAATAAGATGGGGCCATCAAAGGAGGGTGTTACTCCGAGCTCATTGATAAATTTTCATAACCACACAACTTTCTTCACAGTATCGGATGCTGCGATATATTCTACCTTACAAGTAGAGTCGGCCACAGTGTACTGCTTAGAACTCTTCCAGTAGATTGCTCCATCATTTAGGGTATAAATATATCCCGACATACTCTTGTTGTTGTCATGATCCGACTAAAAATTAGAGTCTGTAAACCCCACAAATTTTAAGTCAAATTCTCCATAGATAAGCCACTGATCTTTAGTATTTCTCAAATACTTAAGGATGATTTTTATGACCTTTCAGTGGTTCTCATCTGGATCAGACTGGTATCTACTCACTACCCCTAGTGAGTATGTCACATCCGATCGCATACATATCATGGCGTATGTTGGGTATAAAATACCCCCCAGCCGAAGTTCATGTCAGGAGTGACCCTCTGGGGATTTTACCGACATCCGACCTTCAGTGACATCTTTCCGAACCTCTCCGACGGCCGAGCCTCCGCAACATTCTCGAGTTCTACCGACGGATAAACCCCCATCAGTGTCGACTGAATTCTCCGTGATGGATGGAACTCCACCCAAGTTTCCACGGTGGTCGACCACCTTCTAGACTTCATCCGAGCTCCTACAGGAGCCGGACTTCTTCCTTCTCCAATTACAAGTAGACTTCATTCGGGCTCCTATGGGAGCCGGACTCCTTCTCCAACTGTAGGTAGACTTCATCCGAGCTCCTACGGGAGCCGGACTTCTTCTCCAACTGCAGGTAGACTTCATCCAGGCTCCTACGGGAGCCGGACTTCTTCTCCAACTGCAGGTAGACTTCATCCGGGCTCCTACGGGAGTCGGACTCCTTCTCCAACTGCAGGTAGACTTCATCCGGGCTCCTACGGGAGCCGGACTTCTTCTCCAACTACAGGTAGACTTCATCTAGGCTCCTACGGGAGTCGGACTTCTTCTCCAACTGCAGGTGGACTTCATCCGAGCTCCTACGAGAGCCGGACTTCCGTCCTGAACTCCTGTTGCAGGTAGACCTCATCTGAACTCCTACAAGGGCCGGACTCTGAGCTTCTACTGCAAGCGATCTACCTCAAGCTTCTATTGCAGGCTTCGACTAAGCTTCCTCAACAAATGATCCCCATCCAGGCTTCTATGGAGATCGAACTCCGATCGAACTCCTGTAGCGGACGGATTTCAGACGAACTCCTACGACACATGGACTCCAGCAGTCGGACCCCTCCAGTGGGTGAACCTCTCCAGCGCCATCCGACGCCCACTGTCGATCGACCCTCTGTCGAATTCTGCGTGAAATCGAACTTCATCTATGGAAAGTCTCTGATCGAGCCCCTACAGCAAATGGCCCTCGCCTACAGTGTTAACGCCCAAAGCACCCAACGGTAGAAGGCTTGCCAGCAACATCCGAGCTCCTCTCAGATGGATAGCTGCCTATCTCTGCCAGATACCTCAACCGAGCTTCGACCGACAAGCCTGAGCTCCTTGGCGGGCCATAGTAATGGCCACGACTCTGCTCTACTTCCTGCGGCCACAGTAATGGCCATGACTCTGCTCCACTTCCTGTGACGGACTCCACGCGGCTCCATCGCTCTCTGGCAAATCGTGATAACGGACACTGATCCACTCCCCGCAACAGGCTCCATGTGGCAGGCCATGGTGATAGCCACGACTCCACTCCACTACTCTTCATAACAAACTCCTTCTGGCACCGAGCGGCCTACTACCAGGCGGTTACAAACATCGCTGTCAGTTTGTTGCACCCTCCGCCTATAAAAAGGGGACCCCAGATACGTTATTCTCTAAGCTCTAATTTCTATCTTGAAACTCTGCTAAAATTTTTGTTCGAGCACTCCATTCTTGTTGAAGCAGAGAACTGACTTGAGCATCGGAGGGTCTTGTCGGAGCACCCCCAACTCTAGTTTAGACTTTCTTTGCAGGTCCCGACGGCGACCGCGACTCCTTCGACTCCAGCCTCTCCGATGCCGGCGAATTTTTGCACCAACAGCGTACATAATAGATCTTACTGTCGAAGCATGTGAAATTCTACTCATATGCTCTCTTTCTTGAGGAGTTGTTGGACAATCACTCTTCGAGAGAAAAATTCTTTGACCTTTCAGAAGATAGTCTTTCTTGAAATTCTCTATGCTGAATCTTTTCAGCATAGTATCAATGTATGTCGATTGGGATAATCCAAGCAACTTTTTAGATCTATCTCTATAGATCTTCATCCCAAGGATGAAGGATGCTTTTCCCAAGTCCTTCATGGAGAACTGAGATGACAACCAAACTTTTATTCCTTGTAATACAGGAATGTCATTTCTGATTAAGAGAATACCATCCACATACAAAACAAAAAAATACTATTATCGAGTTATTAACCCACTTGTATATGCAGAGTTTCTCTCCATTCTTAATGAAGCCATACGTTCTGATCACTTTATCAAAATGCATGTTCTGACTCTGAGATGCCTGCTTAAGTCCATAAATGGACCTCTGAAGCTTGCACATTTTTGACTCATTTGTGGATATAAAATCTTTAGGTTCTATCATATACACCTTTTCTTCCAGCTCTCCATTTAGGAAGGCTGTTTTCATATCCATTTGCCAGATTTCATAGTCCAGATGTGCTGCTATTGCAAGCATGATCCGAATGGACTTGAGCATTGCCACAAGAGAAAATATCTCGTCATAGTCAATACCATAATGCTAACGGTAACCCTTGGCAACCAGATGGTTTTTATAGATCTCCACCTTCCCATCTGCGCTCCTCTTCCTTTTGAAGACCCACTTACACCCTATGGATTTTATCCCTTTAGGTGGATCAACCAATGTCCATACATTGTTGACTTTCATGGACTCCATTTTGAATTTCATGACTTTAAGCCACTTATCGGAGTCAGATCTCTGCATCGTATCTATATAGGTGATCGGATCCTCATTGTTCTCATCGAGTCAACTGGATCACCATCCCAGACCCAGAAACCATAGTATCTATCCGATTGACGCGATACTCTATTGGATCTTCTTAAAGATGTTTCTACAAAAGGTTCTGGATTTGATCTAAACAAGTCTAACTCAATGAATTTACTAGATTGTTTTGGTTCTTCTATCGATCGAACATCATCCAGTTCAATCTTTGAGGCATTAGTTTCTTCTCTAAGAAACTCCTTTTCTAGAAAGACTGTCCTATCACTGACAAACACCTTCTGTTCATCAGTAAGGTAGAAGTAATACCCCTTGGTCTCTTTTGGATACCCTACAAATAGATATTTGTTAGATCTAGGTCCAAGCTTGTTAGTTTTCAGATGTTTGACATAAACTGGACATCCCCAAATCCTAAGCTGAGAGTGCTGGCTTACGTCCTGTCCACATCTCATGTGGTATTTTTCTTACAACCTTATTTGAAACTTTATTTAAAATATAACAAACCGACTCAAGTGTATATCCCTAAAAAGAGATCGACAGACTTGCAAAGCCCATTATGGATCGAACCATGTCTAACAAGATTCGATTCCTCCTTTTCGATATACCATTATGCTGTGATATTCCAGGAGAGGTCCATTACGAGAGAATTTCATTCTCTTCTAAGTATATCAGAATCTCACTGGAGAGGTATTCTCCTCCTCGATCAGATCGAAGAATTTTAATACTCTTCTCAATTTATTTTTCTACTTCATTACGAAATTGTTTAAATATTTCAAACGATTTTGATTTATGCATCATTAAGTAGACGTGCCCATACCTTGATAAGTCATCTATAAAAGTAATGAAATAATAATATCCATCTCTGGCACTGGTGTTCATCGGCCCACATACATCAGTATGTATGAGACTTAGAACTTGACTAGCTCGCTCATCTTTTTCAGTAAAAGGTGACTTGGTCATTTTTCCAAGAAGATAGGATCACAGGTTGGAAGTGATTCATAATCACTGACTTCGAGGATTTTCTCTTGTGTCAACCTATTTATTCTATTCTTATTAACATGACCTAACCTATAGTGCCAAAGATAGATATCGAAGACATTACTAATTCTAAGGCATTTGCTGGATGTGTACATTACATTAACAGGTTGTGACAATATGTAAATACCATTATTCAGCTGTCCATTCATCACATTAACATCATTCATAATGATATTAAAATCATTTTTTTTATTAAAATTTTATAACCGTTCATGGCCAAAAGGCTTACAGAAATAATGTTCAATAAAAAGGAAGGACAAAAGTGACATTCACTAAGAATAATTATATTCGACTTGAATATAAGCTCAATAATTTTTAATGCTAGAACTGAAACTGATCTTCCATCTCCAACATTGAGAAATTTTTTGCCTTCTTCAAATTCGTACTGATCGATAGACCCTGCAACGAATTGCAAATATTAAAAAGATTTTTGGTATCTAATACCCAGATAGTAGAATCACAAATTGAGAAATTACAAGATGTTATCATATAATTACCTTGTACAGTAACAACTTGCTTCTTTCTCGGCCTGTTTGGATCCAAGAAGGCAATGTACTGAGGATAATTTCTCTTCCAGTGCCCTTTTTTCTTACAATAGAAGCATTCCGCCTGACTCTGATCGGACTTGAGTTTCTTGGTCTGACTGGATTTGGGTGTCCCAGCACTTTGCACCCTTTTCTTGTTCTTCTTAATCTTCTTCTCTTTCTTAAAGGATCGACATCCAGAAGAAGACCCTCTCACTATATTCACCAACTCTTTTGGAGCTGGTGATCCTTCTTAAAGTTCTGCAGCAATCCCAGCAAATCGTGGTAATTGACCGCAGGCTTTGTTATTTGAAAATGAGTAAGAAAAGGGAGGTAGGACTTGGGCAGAGAGTTCAGAATGGCATTTTTCTCCAACTGTTCATGCAGGAGAAAGTCAAGCTTGCTTAAATGCTCAATCATTTCGATCATATATAGTGCATGATCGGTGACTGATGCTCTTTCTCTCATTCGAGCGTTGAAGATGGCATAACTAGTCTTATGCCTCTCAACATCGTCGGATGTGCCAAAAGACTCGTTCAACATTTGGAGCATGTTCTGTGACTGAGCATTCTCGAAATGATGGCCGAACTCATCATTCATTACCGCCAGCATAATACAACGAATCGTAGTTCGATCGTTGAGTCACTTCTGATAAGTGTGTCTGATCGTGCTACGCGTATTCGGAGCTAGCTCCTCGGATGTCAGATCTGTCAATACATACAAAATTCATTCGTGCTTCAGGACTATTTTGAGCTTTCAATACCAGCTATTAAATTTGATCCCATCAATTTGTCACTATCTAATAGTGATCGGAGTGACAAGGTGGTGGCCATAACTGCAAAACAAAAACCAAAATCTAATTAGTATATGAATTGATTAAGCCTAAAGACATAATTTTTAGTCTAAAGGTTCTCGCATTATTTTATTCGAATTGATAATCTCTATCTTCAATTTGAAAAATTATACTAATTTCTTAGTGGGTACTAGAATTCACATGGACTGCACATGGGCCCGAGTGTGGCTCGGCCAACCCTTGTGCACCCATGGATAGGTTCTTAACCAATTATTTTACCAAATAATTTTTAGTATTCAATTTTACCCTAGACACCTCTTCAGCAGGTGTGTGGCATCTCCACTGAAAGTTCTAATTAGGTCCCACCATTAACATGTTAGAATTTAGTGCATCTGACAAACGAGTAATCAAGCCCGAGTGTGGCTCGTTCAACCTGACCATCATCAAAAAGACATAATTAAATCCACATATTATGAATGATAATTCTGACAGCCAAATGAGCACCAGGCATATGGCACCTCCAATGATCATCTAAATTGTTGGATTCATTATCATTCAACTTAACGAGAGGTTATGATCTAGTTATCACTATAACTATTTCATTTTAGGGACCTAATAATTTTAGAAGATTTAATAGGTTGAATTGAGAGATGAGAAGAAACTTGACCAGTTAATTTTAATCCTCCTACTGATTTCATCAAGTCAGATTAAAGAAGATCAGGCATAAACTGGTCTAACCAACCAATCATGAATCTTCCCACTGACTTCATCAAGTCATAAAAAAGACTCAAGATAAGTTAAACTAGGGATACCTAAATCAGTCATACTGATTTTCTAGTTAGCATGGATTAACCTAATCATTAAGTGATCTAATCAAAACATGATTCATCATGTTGGTCAGGTAAGTGAGATTGATGGGAGGGATATGCCATTAACTCGATATAGACTCAATCTATGCGAATCGCTCCCAATTAATAACCACCGATCAAAGCTGCCATACTTATCTTAGACACCAACTGGTTAGTCCTTTTCAATTTAATCAACTTATAGAATTGGATTTGACCACGGAGCTACGATCAAAGTCCATATTGGTCTAATCAAAGACATGGACTTGACCAACTACATCTATTGAAATTGATCAAGAAAAAAAATTGACCCAATCAGAATTAACTTTTAATTAGATTTGATCAATTACTAATATAGTCCATTATCAATGATTTCTAACCCTAGGTCTAATCCAATTAAATGAACCTGACTCGAGCTAACCCATTAACCCATGAATTATAAAATTAGTGCCTTAGATCTTTGATTCTCAAATTTAGATTACTTAATTCTCAATTAAGTTTTGGACTAACATGGATTCAGATTCGGTATTTGAAAATAATTTTTAATTTTATAAAATATTTTCACAATCAATCATCTAATGATCAAAATATTAATTTTAGATCTAATATATATTATTTCAGATCTAAAATAAAAATTTAAAATTTTTTTATTATTCATCATCATGAAAAAGATCGTACAGTACTCCTACACGCCACAGGAGATCCCATCGAATAGGCAAATAGAGTTGTGATATCCTGATTTCTCCTATGATCAGACGGTTATGAAGATCTATCTAATCAGATTACTACATTACTCAGATACTAAATTAATTATTTAGATTTAATTTAAATAATTAAAATTAGATTATATGCAAGAATAAATTCATGTTATAAGCAACCTGGCTTTGAGCCCACTATAGGATCGCGCAGGGGTTTCATGCATGCATTACAAAATTTTCAATGGAAAAATATTAGATTAAACTATTTAATTTATAAATACATACATAAGATATAATCTTAAAACTCTTACAAATAGATTTATAGCATAAATTTATATGCATAAAAATCTGAATCTAATATTACAAGCGTTTGAACAAGAACAATAATTAGTGATAGATCTAATATACCACTTTTAGGATTCCAAACCCAATACCTGAGTATGGATAGTCGATCTTCACAATTGAGAATATAGATCTAAAAATTTTCTCTGGTCACTCACAGCCGCATAAGCATCCGACCTCTACGGATGATCCATACGAAGTCCTGGAACCGATCAGCTCTCCACGAGAATGCTAGCTCGCACAGTTAGCTTCTGATAGCAGATCTGATTTGATCTCTTCTTTTAATCATCTTAGACCTTTTCAATATCAAAGATGGATCAGAGGAGATGCTGGATGGTGGAGAAAAATCTGATGAAGATTTTTTCCTCTTTGGTTTTTCTCTCACCCAAAATTTTTGAACAGTTCTAGGTCGCTCACCCGAGAGGAGATCGGTCTCCTCTTTTGTACACGCCAAGGAAGAAGGAAACCCACCCAAACTTCATGCCCCAAAGAAGTATTTTTGATCCTCTTTCTCTTTGATATCTCATGGTGAAAATCTCTCTTAGTTTGGCACACAAAATTATGGCCTTTTTATAGTTCTCGCATAAACAGATGAGACAGGATAAGGACTGGAGTTTATTGTAATTCAAATCATTTTGAATTTCAGTTTGACTTTAACTTTTTCTCACCTTTATCTGACTTAAAGAGAGACTTACCAAAGAAAATTAAATATGAGAAACCATCAGGAAGACTTTCTTTTCTCACACACAACGAGCCCCTTCAAAAACAACCAACGTGTGGAAGGATATGGATAAGGTTTTAAGTTGAAATTCAAATAATTTTGAATTTAAATCAAAATTAATCAATTTCTATCCTTAATGAGAGACAAAAGAAGGATAATTTTTTAATTTTCTCATGCATAAACTGATTTTATATGATGAGAAAAGGTGTGAAATAATTTGAGTGGCGCAAGGGAAAGAGTCCCACTCATTTGGGACTCTAGGATTTAACCAATTAGATTTCTTTCAAACTCAATCCAATTAGATCCAAATAAAATATAATGAACCTAATCTAATTAGGCTCCTAAAATTTTAATTAAATTTAATCAAATCAATAAATTAATTGCATCATAGATCTGATCAAATCAGGATCATTTCTCTCTTACTGATTAGGTCATCTCATAACCTAATCAGACTTGATCTGATTGAATCCAATTCAATCAAACTTGATCCAAACTTTAATGCTCAATCAAATTAAGCTAATTAGTGATCTAATCATTAATTAATCCTCTATTAATGATAGAGTCCAAGTCTAGTGGGACTCTTCTCTAGAGTCCTCATCCAGTGGGACTCTTCAGCAGAGTCCCCATCCAGTGGGACTCTTCATCAGAATCTTCATCCACTGAGACTCTTCAGATTAGTCATGTGATCGGAGAGAAACTTCTAATGTGTGTAACCCCATAGGTTTGAACCTAAGCTGGTAGCACAGAAACTGATTCTTATACAAATCGGAGTAACCATCTAGCCATGATGCCCGATATCCGGATAGGCCGAATGTATGCAAAGCAACACTCAAGAATCTATTTGGATATAGTCACCATATAATTCATTCCTTTGACCCTTGATACTAGGATGATTTAGAGTTTAAACATCAACTCTTAATAGTACATCAATTATGTGTCTCAACCTAATAAATCCTGTGACTTCTCACAAAGATTGCCCTGGCCAAGGACTTACTAAATTGAAACACAAAGTATTCTCTCTAATCTCTTGAAGTGGTTAATTCCATCTTGACTCACTTACCGACTTCACAAGTACTTGACTATATCCAAAAATTTTTCAATCCTGAATTAGAAATATAGGTAGTCCGATATGAAAGTATAGTGAGTTGCTTGTAAGTCATTGTGGTGATCTCAAATCGGAGGGACACTTATATCCATATCCCTTCGGAGTGACTCTTGACAGCAGAGTACTCCGGAGTTGGTCACATTCAATGAAATATACTCCTACATTTCACCTATATGCCATACCTGTGTCTCCACACTCTTTGATTAAGAGGACGACCAACGATATATGGCACACAATGACCTACACTTGATATGTCTATCATCCTAGTAATAGCATATCATTTGATCGCGAACTCATTTGAGGACTAAATGATAAATCTTCTTTTATCAATTTAAAATAGTCTTAAAGGCTTTTATCATAGTGCAGACGTTCGATATAGAAGATGTACAAGCTTATAATAAAAATTATTAAATAAATATTTAATTAATTAATTCATATACAATTACATAAAATAGCACGATCATCAATAGGCTGACGATTAGTTTTGAGACATATTTTTCAATAGTTAGACCTAGAGTTAGAAATATATATAGATCAAGTAGAGAAATTGATTAAATTTAATCAAGTGTTGAATTAGATTATGTCAGTATTTCTGTAAATGTTGCTCCTTGAATTGATTTTGATAATTACAAAGTATTTGAGGAGGTTACTAATGATTTTGACTTGAAAAAAGATTTATTGTATTTCAGGGATAAAATCTTAATTTTATCAAGTTTTGATTCGGAAGCCTCAAGAGCAAGAGCAGAAGATTTGTAATCTATTAGAGGTAATTTTAATATTTTTGGATGTATATTTTGAAAAAAAATCATATTTTTAAATTTGAATCGACCCCATGAGTCGACTCATGTCAAAAGGGGCTGAACGGCACGCTGAATTTTTTGGCTGGCACACTCTGTGAGTCGACCCCATGAGTCGACCTCTGTGCATGAGTCGACCCTATGAGTCGACTTCTACTGCTGTGTAGGTCAAAATTACAAAACAATTATTTTTTGTTTTGTACCACAGAAGTCGACCCCTATGCATGAGTCGACCCTATGAGTCGACCCCTACGATGGAAAAACTCCGCAACGACTAGTTTTCAGCTCGTTTTGGCTACATTTAATGCCCATTTAATATGCTCTAACGGCTCTATTTCAGTCCATATTACTCTTCATCATTATTTAAAGTTATAAAAGGTACTTAAAGGAGAGAATCAACAAGGTTTTGAAAAGGTTCTTCAAGCATTCATTTCAACCCTAAGCAAGAGCCCTCTTAAAAGTTCAAGAAGCTTTTATTTCAAGTTCACCAACCCCTCAAGAGCTCATTCAAGTCTTCAACCATCTTGAGAGAAATCAGAAAAGCTTGCTTCTCCTTATGTAAAGTGTATTTAAAGCTTTATTCGCTCATTAAAGGAGCTACATCTGTATTTCCGTATGATTAACTGTTATACTCTATTTTTGAGTTAATTTTTTATTTTGAAAGGGTTCCAAAATGTGGAAAGATTGATCCGAACCTTGAATCAGATTGTATTGGGTTGGCTTGTACTCGAAAAATAAGTGTTCTAGCTTAAAATAGCTAGAGTCAGAGGTTTTGACGTTGTATTCGGGTTGAATATAGATTAGTGGATTTGAATTTCCAAGTAGGAGCTTGGAGAGTGGATGTAGGTGCAAGGTTGGCACCGAACCATTATAAATCTTTTTATTTGTATTGTGCTTACTTGCTCTCCTTTTAAATTTTCTTATCTTCTCGCATTCTTGCATCCAACTTTTACACCTTGCTTTAATTTCACTCTCCATATTTATCCTGCTCATTGTTAAATAATCCTGATAGTTGTAAGTTATTTTTAAATTTTTAAAAACTCAATTCATCCCCCCTCTTGGGTTGCATAGCTGGGCAACAAGTGGTATCAGAGCTCGGTGCTCTAGTCCTACTTTGATTTAACCATCAAAGAGCTAAAGATCTATGGTAACTCAAGTTAGTGCTTCACTAGCCGAGGGGCAGTCTACCAACCGACCTCCACTTTTCAATAGGTCAAACTATACCTATTGGAAAGCTCGAATAAAAATCTTTATTCAAGCACTTGACTATGATATGTGGAGTATCATAGTAAATGGACCACACCACCTACTAGAATAATTGATGGTGTGGAATCAACCAAACCCGAAAAAAAATGGGATGAGGTTGATAAGAAAATGGCTCAACTAAATGCTAAAACCATGAATATTTTGTATTGTACTTTAGATGCTAATGAATTTAATCATATTTCAACATGCATGTCAGCTAAAAAAATATGAGATAGATTAGAAGTAACTCATGAAGGAACTAATCAAGTGAAGGAATCAAAAATTAATATGCTTGTGCATAAATATGAGCTTTTTAAAATGGAGCATGATGAATCAATAACTGAAATATTTACTCATTTTACTGATATTATTAATGATCTAAAAAGTCTTGGTAAGTCTTATTCTAACAGTGATCTCGTGAGAAAGATTCTTAGTTCTTTACCAAAGACTTGGGAGGCTAAAGTGACCACAATCCAAGAAGCTAAAGATCTGAATATCCTATCTTTGGAGGAGCTTCTAGGATCGCTGATGACACATGAGCTAAGCATGAAATAATACCAAGAAGAAGATATCAAAAAGAAGAGGATAATCACCCTCAAATTCACTGCTCAACCTAATGAAGAATCTGATGATATAAAAAATGAAGAGCAGGATGAAGAAATGGCTCTCATTACTAGAAGGTTTAAGAAGCTTTTGAAGAAAAGAAGATAAGAAATGAGGAAGAGGCCACCTACAAAAGGAGAATATAGCAAAGAGAAGGATAAGAAGCAACCCCTTATTTGTTATGAATATAAAAAATCGAGATACTTTAAGTCTGAATGCCCACAACTGAAGAAGGATCCCAAGAAGTATAAGAAGAAGGCCATGATGGCTACATGGAGCAAAAGTGATGAGTCAAGCTCCGAAGAAGAAGACTCAAATGAACAAGCCAACTTGTGCTTTATTGCACATGAAAATGAGGTAAATACTGAAATTCCTATTGACTTTACTTTTGAAAAACTTTATGAAGCATTTTATGATCTAATTGATGAACTAAAGAAGCTAGGGGTAAAGAATAAAGAATTAAAATCAAAGAATCAATTTTTACTAATAGAAAATGAGAATATTTCAAATGAAAAATCAATCCTGTCTCAAAAAAATCTGAACTTAAAAATTGAGATTGTCAAGTTAAAACCAATGGTTGAGAAGTTCACTTTAAGTTCAAATAAGCTTCACATGATACTTGACAATTAAAAGGCCATTTATGATAAAGCTGGTCTTGGATATAACCCTTCAAAGAAACAAAAATTTTTGAAAAATATCTTTGTAAACTCATCATACAACAAGTTTTCAAATATAACTTGCTTTAAATGTGGTAAAATAGGACACAAATTCTATTCATGTTTTTCCAATAAATCTGAAAATTCCAATGTAAAGAAAATATGGGTTCCAAAAGGAACCATTATGACTAATCAAAAAGGATCCAAGAAAACTTGGGTACCTAAAGTCAAAATTTGACTCTTGTGTGTAGGTGTGTCTTGCATCCCAAGGAGCAAATCGAAAATGATATCTTGATAGCGGGTGCTCAAGACATATGACTAGTGATGAATTTCAATTCATCACACTTGATGCTAAAAATGAAGGGATGGTCACCTTTGGAGACAATGGTAAAGAAAAGATCATTGGTATCGGTAACATTGGTATCACTTCCTTCAAGTATATTGAAAATATTTTATTAGTAGATGGTTTAAAACATAATTTATTAAGCATCAGTCAATTTTGTGATAAAGGATACAAAGTCATTTTTGAATCTTCAGTTTGCATAGTAACTAATCCTATTAATGAAGGCATTAAATTTGTTGGGCATAGACATGATAATGTTTATATAGTAGATTTGAATGATCTTTCCAAAATAAAAATGCAATGCCTAGTAGCCTTGAATGTGAAAATTAATGAGACTAGTTGGCTTTGGCATCGTAGGCTTACACATATTAGCATGCATTCACTTTTAAAACTTATTAAAAAAGAATTGGTTATCAGCTTACCCAAATTGAATTTTGAAAAAGATAGAATTTGTGATGCATGCCAAATGGATAAACAAATACGAGTCTCATTCAAATCTAAAAATATTATTTCAACTACTAGGCCATTAGAACTATTGCATATGGATTTATTTAGACCCACTAGAACTATCAGTCTAGATGAAAAATGATATAGTTTTGTAATTATTGATGATTTCTCTCATTTTACATGGGTCTTCTTTTTGGCACATAAGGATGAAACTTTTTATATTTTTTTAAAATTTTATCGAAAAGTCACAAATAAAAAAAAAATTTTAATTCAAAATATTCGAAGTGATCATGGAATTGAATTTGAAAATCAAGATTTTAAAAAGTTTTGTGATGAAAAAGGTATTGACCACAATTTTTCAGCACCTAGGACATCCGAACAAAATGGAGTAGTAGAAAAAAAAATAGAACTCTTAAAGAAATGGCCCGTACCATGCTATGTGAAAGCAACCTTCCAAGATATTTTTAGGCGGAAGCAATTAACACAGTATATTACATATTAAACCGTGCTTTAATTAGACCAATTTTAAAGAAAATCCCTTATGAGCTTTGAAAAGAAAGAAAATTAAACATTGCATATTTTTATATTTTTGGTTGTCGATGTTTTGTTTTGAACAATGATAAAGAAGGACTAGAAAAATTTGATGCTAAATTCGATGAAGTGATTTTTTTTGGTTACTCCTCTTCTAGCAAAACTTTTAGAGTTTTCAATAAAAAAACTTTAATAGTAGAGGAGTCAATACATGTTGTTTTTGATGAAACTAATGATCTTCCTTCAAGGAAGAATGAAGGTATTGATGATGCAGATCCTCTTATAGAAGGAATGAAGGAGATCACTTTAAAAGACTCAACCATTCAAGATAATGAAGAACATGAAGACAAACAGGATGAGGAAGGTGAAGAACAACAAGAATAACCTCAAGGTATAAATGATCTACCCAAAGAATGGAGGTATGATCACAATCACCCCAAGAAACTAATCATTGGTGATCCTACACATGGTGTAAGAACTCACTCTTCACTTACAGATACATTCAATCATTTTGCTTTTGTCTCTCATCTTGAACCTAAAATCATAGATGAAGCTGAAAAAGATTATAATTGGATAAATACAATGCAAGAAGAACTTAATCAATTTGAAAGAAATAATGTATGGACTTTAGTTTCAAGACCTAAAAATTATTCAATAATTGGCACAAAATGGGTATATAGAAATAAATTGGATGAACATAGAAATATGATAAAAAATAAAGCAAGATTAGTTGCAAAAGATTATAATCAAGAAGAAGAAATTGATTTTGATGAGATCTTTGCACCTGTTGCTAGATTAGAAGTAATTAGACTTCTACTTGCATATGCTTGCTTTATGAATTTTAAGTTATTCCAAATGGATGTCAAAAGTGCTTTTCTAAATGGATATATTACTGAAGAAGTTTATGTAGAATAACTTCCAGATTTTGAAAATCATACTTTTCCTAATCATGTTTTTAAATTAAACAAAGCATTATATAGTTTGAAACAAGCACCTAGGGCTTGGTATGAAAGGCTAAGCAAATTTTTGCTTAATAATGATTTTTTAAGAGGAAATGTAGACACAATCCTTTTCATTAAAAGAAATCAAAATGATATATTAGTTATACAAATATATGTTGATGATATTATTTTTGGATCTATTAATGAAATTCTTTATCAAAATTTTGCTAAGCTCATGCAGGGAGAGTTCGAGATGAGTATGATGGGAGAACTTACATTCTTTCTCGGACTCCAAATCAAACAAACAAAAGAAAGAATCTCCATCATCCAAAGTAAGTATACAAGAGAACTACTCAAAAGATTTAGAATGGGGAACTCCAAAGCAATTGGTACACTCATGAGCCCATAATATAAGCTTGACAAGGATGAAGGAGGTAAAAATGTAGACTTAAAATTTTATAGAGGCATGATTGATTCTCTATTGTATTTAACTGCTAGTAGATTAGATATTATGTTTAGTGTTTGTCTTTGTGCTTGCTTTCAATCAAATTAAAAAGAATCACACTTAAATGCAGTTAAAAGAATCTTTAGATACTTAAATGGTACACAAACTCTAGGACTATGGTATTCTAAGGACTCATTAATTGACTTGATAGGAATTCAGATGCCGATTTTGCTGGATGTAGATTAGATAGAAAAAGTACTAGTGAAACTTGTCAATTTCTTGGAGTTAACTTAATCTCTTAGTTTAGCAAGAAGCAAAACTCGGTAGCACTGTCTACGACTGAGAACGAATACATTACAATTGAAAGTTGTTGAGCTCAAATCTTGTGGATTAAGCAATGTTGGGTATAAAATAATCCCAGTCGAAGTTCGTAAAAGGCTAACCCTCCCAGGGCTCTTCCAGCTTCCGATCTTGTGCGGCATCTTTCTAAACTCCCCCGACTGTCCGAGCTTCCATAATATCATTCGGACTTCTCCAATAATGAGCTCCTCCATTCATCTATCGGACTGCTCCAAATGCTCTCTGAGCTTCACTATCAACCAATTTTCTACAGTTATCGACTATTCTCCGAATCTCTTCCAGACTTCTTCCAGTCATGATCGACTCTACTTCAAACTTCTATTGCAAGCAGACTTCATCCGAGCTCCTACAAGAGCCGGACTCCATCCAAACTTCTACAGTGGATGGATCACAGACGAACTTTCACAACAGACAGGCTCCACCAGTCGGATCTCTACTCTGAACTTCTTCCAGACTTCGTCAATGATCGAGCTTCTCCAGCAGCGGGACTTCTATAATAAGAAGCCTCCATCCTAGCTTCCACGGTAGTCGGTCTTCATCCAAGCTTCTACAATAAGAAGTCTCCATCCGAGCTTCCATGACAACTGATCTTCATCTGAGCTTCTGCAATAAGCAGACTTTGTCCAAACTCCTACAAGAACTGGACTCCATCCAAACTTCTACAATAGAATTGAATCCTAGACTCCTCCAATGTTCGACCTTCCACAGTGTCCTCAAGACTCCTCCAGCGGACGAACCTCCACAACGTCATCCAAACTCCACTGTCGGTCGACCCTCTGTCGAATTCCTCATGAAACCAGACCCCTCCGACGGACAGTCCTCAGATGAGCTTCTACATCAAGCAAATTTCAGACGAACTTCTCTAGCAATCAGACTCCTACCGGACTTCTCCAACAGAAAGTTCTTGTCCGAGCTTCTACAGTAGATGACTTCCGCCTGCAGCATCAGCGCCTAAGGCATTCGACAACAGTGGACTCATCAGCAAGCTCAAAAATATCCGAGTCTCTCTTAGATTGCTGAGACAGAGAGCCAGTCCGCTCCATCAGACGTCCCAGCTGAGCTTCAGCCGTCCAGCCCAAACTCTCTGGCAAGTCGCGACAACGGACACCACTCCACTCTCTGTAACAGATTTCACATGGCCCCATCACTCTCTGGCAAGTCGTGACAACAGACACCACTCCACTCTCCATAACAAACTCCACGTGGCCCTGAACGGCCCACTGACGTCACTACTCTCCGTAACAAATCCCGCGTGGCCCCGAATGACCCACTACCAGGCAGTTACGGACGTCGCTGTCAATCAGTTACGCTCTCCCGTCTATAAAAGAGACCCTCAGATATATTTTTCTCTAAGCTCTAAACTCTATCTCAAAACTTTGCTAAAATTTCATTCGAGTGCTCCATTTCTGTTGAGGCAGAGTACTGACTTGAGCGTCGGAGGATCTTGCTGGAGCACCCCCAACTCTGGTTTAGACTTCCCTTGCAGGTCCCGACGGCGGATGCGATCCCCTCGACTCCAGCTTCTCCGACGTCGACAGAATTCTACACCAACAGAATTGGTGCTAGAGGAAGGGGTTGAACCTTCGCAGGACCCTTGTTCTTAAAGAAGTACTCAACGGGACTGTCTTCGATCATCTTCTTCAATATTTTCTTCTTCTTCTCCTGCCAGATCCTCACCTGATGCCTCCCCGAAAGGCATCCACCAGGCGATCTACGGCCTCCGTGGCCAAATCTCAACGAGATCCACAAGCTCCGGCCTCATCTCTAGTTTTTCAGGCTCCTCCTCCTCCGACAACGACAGTCGGCATGGAGCAGTTCGACCTGCTGGTTCAGCAGGTCAGAGGCTTCATCGAAGCAATACAGGCCATACAGCAGCAGCAGCAATAGCCGCAGGCATCTGTGTGGCTAGAAAGAGCATCGTCGGAGTTTCAGAATCCGACGATCAGGTGGGCCACTTGGGCCAGTCGCCCTATCTTTCCTGAAAAGGGGAAGCAGAAGGCGGAGAGCCCTCCGTCCGATCATGATTCCACCCCCGGAGGGTCCCTACCTCTGTTCTACCAGAAGACTCTCAAGACTCGCAGTCGAGAGGACCTCCCGGATCAAAAATTTTAGGAGATGAATCGACAGATTGAAGAGCTCCGCCATGCTCCCTCTGCTTACGGTGAGGATATCTGTACTGACCCTCTTTTCTCTCAAATGATTATGCAGGAACCGATCCCGCCGAACTTCAAGCTCTCCTAATTCGAGAGCTACGACGGGACCTCAGATCTGATTAATCACCTGGAGGCCTTCCGGACAATGATGCTGCTCCATGACGTGCCAGACGCCATCCTGTGCCGAGCTTTTCTGTCTACCTTGAAGAGAGCAGCAAGAAATTGATACTCGGCACTGAAGTCGGGTACTATCTTCTTCTTCGATCAGATGAGCCACTAGTTCATTGCTCATTTCGTCAGCAGCCGCATCCCCGGAGAGGTTCGGAGTCCCTCATCAACATCAAGCAGAAAGAGGGAGAATCCATCCGAACTTACGTCAACCATTTTAACGCCGCCGCGTTGGAGGTTCGGAACTTGGACCAATCAGTTGCAATGGCCGCCCTAAAGAGCGATCTTCAAAAGAACGATCTTCTATTTTCCCTGAAAAAGAAGTATCCTAGGGACTTCGCTGATTTGCTGGCTCGGATCGAAGGATATGCCTGAGTAGAGGAAGCCTTCAAGATGAAGGATGAGGAGGCCACAAAGGAGTGACAGGCGGGTGACTCCAGCAAGCCCGCAGTTGAAAAAGGGTCGAGTGAAGCTCGGTCACGTTCTCGAACTCCTCTCGGACACAAGCATATCCGAACTCTCCCCCAAGCTCATAGACAGAGAAGCCCGGACCGCAGAGTTCGACGGAGCTCTCCCCTCGGAAGATTCCACAGCTACGCCCCTTTCAATGCTCCAAAAGCCCAAATGCTGATGGAGGTCAGGGAGTAGCTGCCAAGGCCGAAAAGGATGCGCACACATCCTGGAAAGTGCAACCCTAACAAGTTCTGTCTCTATCATCGTGACCACGGCCACGACATGGAGGAGTGTATTCAGCTCCGAGATGAGATCGAGGAGCTCATCAGATGAGGTCGGCTCGATAGATTCATTCGATGCCAGTCTGAAGGCAGGGAAGATCGGTCGAGGGTCCTGCCACAGCCAGAGCCGCCAAGGAGAGAGGAACAGCCTGAAGATCGACCCCCAATTGGGATCATCAACACCATCTCTGGGGGACCCCAGTGGGGAGCAGCCAGTGGATCGATCGGACCGCCCAAGCGGCAGAGGACTGAAGAATCTATAACTTTTACTGAAGAAGATGCCCAGAAGATTCAATTCCCCCATAATGATGCGGTTGTAGTTTCTTTAAATATTGCTGACTATGATGTACGCCGTATTTTTGTTGATAGTGGAAGCTTGATCAATATTTTATTTTACAATGCATTCTCGAAAATATCCATTCTGGATGGTCGATTAGGGTCGATAAGCTCCATGTTGGTAGGGTTCACTGGCGATGCTGTGCCAGTGGAGGGGGTAATTGTTGGGAATAGTGTCCCAAAGTCAATCATCAGTCTGTTGACGGTTGTACTCATTTTTGTATATGTACATGAATTATGAATTAATAAAAATTATTTTGGTATTTTTCATCACAAAATATTTCATCTTCTAATGAACTCCTATGTTGTGGTGAAGTCCTTAGGACTATTTAGACTCGATAAAGGAGGATTTGTCGTTTAGTTCTTAAATCTGTTCGCGATCAAATGATATGTTGTTACCAAGGACGACAATGTTTATCAAGCATAGGTCATTGTGTGCCATATAGGTTGGTTGTCCTCTTAACCAATGAGTGTGGAGACACTGGTATGGCATACAGGTGAGATGTAAGGGTACATCTGCACTGAACGTGACCGACTCCGGAGCTATTTCTGCTTTCAAGATTTGCTCCGATGGAATATGGGTATAAATATCCCTCCGACCTGAGACCGCCATGGTGACTTGCAAGCAACTCACTACACTTAGGCACTGGACTACCTGAATTTCTAATTCAGTGACGGAAGGCTGCTGGGTGTAGTCAAGTACTTGACTTGTCGGTGCGTGTGTCAAGATGGGATTGACCACTCCAGTTTAGGAGCTGTATACAGTCGTATTTCAATTTAGTAAAACCTTGGCCAGGGTAGTCTTTGTGAGGAGTCACAGGACTGTTTGAGTTGAGCACGATTCGGATGATCTAATCAAGGTTGACAGTTTAACCCTGAGTCGTCCTAAACACAGAGGTCAAAAGGATGAATTATACAGTAACCATATTCACGTAGGTTCTGATTGTTGCGATTGTGACTATTCGACCTATCCGATCATCGGGTACCATTGCTAGATGGTCACTTCGATTAGTACAGGAATTGGTTCCTGTGCTACCAGCTTAGGTTCGAACCGCGGGGTGACACACATTAGAGGTTTCTATCTGATCTGATAGCTGGTGAAGAGTCCTAATGCTCGTGCACTATGAGTCCTACGTGTCTGAGACTCTATGATGGAGAATCAAGATTCTCTGATCACGAGTCCCACATATTTTGGGTACCGGGATCAAGAGTCCCACTGGTTTGAGACTCTTCGATCAGGGTTACATATCGATGAATTTTGATGCCCGATTACCAATCGAATTTGGACTCAATATTTATGAGAGGTTTAATTAGTGATTTGATCATTAATTAATTCAATTTGATTGAGTAATTATTTTTGGATCAAGTCCAATTGAATTGGATTCAGTTGGGTTTGACCCGATTAGGTTAAGAGTTGACCTAATCATCGAGATGGTTTGATCCCTGATTTGATTAGGGGTTGGGCTTAATCAATTTCTGATTTGATTAGGATTTTATTGAGCCTAATTAAGCCTAATTAAGAATTTAAATTAGTCTAATTGGGCCTAACTTATTTGGTTCAATTAGGTTGGTTTAAATAATGAAACCACCTTGACCCATTCTCCCTGCGCCACCTCACTTCCACTGCACACATTTGAATTCACGAGAAGGAAGTTCTCATGAATTTTTCCTCACGCAAAGCCCTCCTCACACCCTACTTTAATGCACCAAATGAGTGGATAAGGATGATAGGTTGGCCATTCAAATTCAAAACAAAGTTTGAATTTGAATGAGCAACCAATCTTAGCACCTTGACCTTATCCTCTTTTAGCACCCCATTTATTACACGAGAAAATGTTTCTCATGAAATCACTCATGCACAAATTAAGCCACGCCCTCCTCTTCTCACATCCTTAGTGGATAGGAAAAAATTGATTTCCATTTGAATTCAAAATTTGATTTGAATTCAAATGTGCAATTACTCATCTTTATCCTCTCACGTGGATAAGATGTTTGACATTGTTTTAAAAGGAGGAGAAGAGTGGGCCGTGTGCAAGAAAAATTTTTGAGAGAAAATCTGGGCGTGAGGAATCCTTGTGTGTAAGGTGAAGGTCTATATCCTTCTGAGAGAAAAAGAAAGAAAAGAAAGAAAAAATGTGCGCAGGATTTCAGTGAGTTCTTTAGGGTTTCAGTCTGGAGTTCGGGAAGTGAGAAGGTGAGCTACGAGTGTCGTGAGCCCACTAAATTTCAGGAAAATCTTCAATATCCTCTCAAACATGTTTGCTGATGATCCAGAGTATCCAAAGAATCAACAGACATCGATCGAAGGAGTTCGATCAGCATCGACCGTCGAAAGGGCTCTACAACGAGCTAGCACTCGTGAAGAGTCAATCAGATCGGAAGCTTCGTGTGGATGATCCATAGAGGCCAGACATACTGTGTGGCTACATCGCGATGATTAGATTCTTCCGACAGTGATCAGATTGCGACGATCTACTACCTGCACAAAGGTATTGTGTTCTGAACACATTACAGTAAAGTGTTTACTGTTTAAATTCAAATTTCAAATTTAAATATATGCATACTATATATCATATTTAGATCCCAGTGTAAGATAAATTTTTATTAATTAATTAGATTAATTAATAATTTTCATTATAAAATAGTGATTTTGAAAAAATTTTAAAATTACCATTTTACCCCTGCACTGAATTTTTCCCACAAATGGTATTAGAGAGAGGTTCTTAGATATGATATATATATTTGCATGCATAGATTAAGTTGTAATCTAAAAGTTTAAATTTAAAATTTAAAATTTAAAATTTAAAATTTGAATTTTGAAAGTTATTCGAAATTCAAAATTCAAAAATTTGAAATTTAAAATTTGATTGAAATTTCAAGTTTGAAATTCAAAATTTAAAATTCAAAATTTGAAATTCAAAATTTAAAATTCAAAAATTTAAAATTTGAAATTTGAAATTCAAAATTTAAAATTTGAAATTTGAAATTTAAAATTTAAATTTTGAAATTGGTATATTTAGATATACTTGATCCAAGTAGTAAGTAATCAAAGTGGGTTGGTTGCCATGGCCGTCCGGTCATTGGAGAAAAGTAGGGTTTAAAAGCCCTCTCTTCCCATTCGATGGGATCTCCTATGGCAGTAGGGATGCCGATGCGATTATATCCTATGTAGATGAAGCGACGAAAGGAATATTCATGATTTATTTTGATAAAATTATTTTTTGTTATGTAATTAGCAATAGGATTGCTATTTATGAAATATGCTGATCTATTTATGAAATGAGTCAACATATTTGATGAACAGAAAATAAAATTTTTCAAATTTAAAAATTATTTTTGAAATGCCAAATCCTGACCTATCAGCTCAAATACATAATTAAAAGAATTAAGTATTGTCTAGTAGGTCTAGAATTGTGAATTAAGACCTAAGACAATTGCATAAACTTGTGGGTCAATGGGTTAGATGGATTAGGTCCATAATTGGGTTAGACCTAAGATTAGCTTAAAGAAGTAGACTAAATTAGAGTAATTAGTCAAATCTAATCAAAAGTTGAATTAGATTAGGTCAAGGATACTCTAGACTTAACTCCAATAGTTGTAGTTGAATGGGTCCATGTCTTTAACTAGACCAAGATGGACTTAATTCATGGCTACGCAGTGGAACCCTATTTACTAAGTTGATCAAATTAAAACTAATGAACCGGTTGGTGTCTAAGGTAAGTTTGGCAGTTTGACCAGTGGTTTTTAAGCGGGAGCTACTCGCAGTGATTCGATCTCTGACGAGTTAATGGCTTATCCCCACCACTGATCTCACTTACCTGGCCAACCTGGTGAATTAGGTTTTGATTAGATCACTTGGTGATTAGGGCTCATCCATGTCATTAGGTAAATCAGTTTGACTGATTTAGGTGCTCCTAATGCCAGCTTTAAGTAAATCCTTTTTAATCTGACTTGGTGAAGTCAGTGGGAGGATTGAAATTGGCTGGATATTTTCTTCTCTTCGATTCTTTAATAAAATCCTCAAAAATTATTAGATCCTAAAAATGATTAAGTTATATTGATAACTAAATCATAGCCTCCCATTAAGTGAGTGATAATGAGTCCATTAGTTTAATAATCATTGGAGGCCCAAAGGTCTGGTGCTTATTGACTAATGGAATTATCATTCATAATATGATAATTTGGTTTGAGTCTTTCTGATGGTGGTTAGGTTGGCCGGCCAAAGTCGGGCCTGATCATTTATTGGTTCGATTCACCAAATCAAGTCATGTTAATGGTTGGACCTAACCAGATCTTTTCCGTAGAGACCAAAGCCTACTGATTAGGTTCAGGGACAAAATCAATTATTAGAAGTTGTTTAGAGAAACAACTGGTTATGAACCTACCCATAGATGCACATGGGTTGACCAACCAAAGTTGGGCTCGTGTGTAGTCTGTGTGGATTCTAGTACTCACTAAGAAATTAAAGTAATTCCTCGAATTAGAGGTTGAGGCTATCAATTCATAAAAATACTGGGAGAAACTTTAGACTAAAGTTCAAGTCTTTAGTATTAATAATTTATGTACTAATATAGGTCTGATTTTTCTTTATGCAGCTATGGCCACTACCCTTTCGCTCCGGTCATTATTAGATAATGACAAGCTCATGGGACCTAATTTTGATAGCTGGTATCGAAAATTAAAAATCATCCTTGAGCATGAGCGGATCTTTTATGTAGTAACGGATTCGGCACCTGAGGAGCCAGCCCTGAATGCTAGAGGGACAGTTCGAGATACTTACCAGAAGTGGCTCAACGATCGCACCAATGTCCGGTGCATAATGCTAGCGGCAATGAATGATGAGTTCAGTCGCAGGTTCGAGAACGTCCAGCCACAGGAGATGCTTCAAATGTTGAATGACTCTTTTGGCATGCCTGACGATGTTGAAAGGCACAAAACTAGTTGTGCCATTTTTAATGCTCGGATGAGGGATGGAGCCTCAGTCACTAATCATGTACTGTACATGAACGAAATGATTGAGCGCTTAAGTAAACTGGGTTTTTTCCTGCACGAGCAGCTCGGTAAGGATGCGATCCTTAATTCTCTGCCCAAGTCCTTCCTTCCCTTCCTTACTCATTTTCGAATGACAAAGCCTGCAGTGAACTACCATGGCTTATTAGGGTTGCTACAAAACTTTGAGAAGGATCACCAGCTTCATAAAGAGTCGGTAAATATTGTGGGAGGGTCTTCTTCTGGTCGTCGACCCTTTAAGAAAGGGAAGAAGAACAAGAAGGAGAAGAATAAGAAGGTGCAGCCGCATGCTGGAATGTCTGCATAGGGTCAGATCAAGAAGCGCAAGCCCGATCAGAGCCAGGCGGAGTGCTTCTTTTGCAAGAAGCAAGGGCACTGGAAGAGGAACTGTCCTCTATACATTGCCTCACTGGATCCGAACAGGCTGAAGAAGAAGCAAGGTACTTATATGATAACACCTTGCAACTTTTTCATTTGTGATACTACTGCCTGGGTATTGGATACCGGAAGCTCTTATCATATTTGCAATTCGATGCAGGGTCAGCAGGTCAGTAGGAGATTTGATGAAGGCGAGAGATTCCTGAACGTTGGAGATGGAAGCAAAGTTCTAGTTCTAGCATTAGGAATCATGAACCTTGTAATCAATTCTCGAAATATAATTCTGAGTGAATGTCACTATTGTCCAAGCTTTTTATTAAATATTATTTCTGTAGGCCTTTTGGCCATGAACGGTTATCAATTTTTAATAAAAAGAAATGTTTGCAATATCATTTTGAATGGTGTTACAATATTTATTGGACAACTTAATAATGGAATTTACTTTCTATCACAACCTGTTAATGTGGTTCAAACCTCCGGTAAATGTTCTAGAATAGATAATATGTCAGAAGTCTATCTTTGGCACTGTAGGCTAGGTCATATCAATAAGAACAGGATAAACAGGTTGGCTCAAGAAGGAATTCTTGAAGTAGGTAATTGTGAATCACTTCCAACTTGTGAGTTCTATCTTTTTGGTAAAATGACCAAGTCACTTTTTACTGAAAAAGATGAGCGAGCCAGTGAACTCTTGGGTTTGGTACATTCTGATGTATGTGGACCCATGAGCACAAGTGCAAGAAGTGGATATTTTTACTTCATAACCTTCACAGACGACCTATCGAGGTATGGGTATGTCTATTTAATGAAGCATAAGTCGGAGTCGTTTGAAATGTTCAAACTATTCCGAAATGAGGTTGAAAAATAAACTGGAAAGTGTATTAAAACTCTTCGATCTGATCGAAGAGATGAATACCTTTCCAATGAGTTTCTGACATATCTTGGGGAGAATGAGATTCTCTCTCAATGGACTCCTCCTAGAACACCACAGCATAATGGTGTATCTGAAAGGAAGAATCGGACCTTGTTGGATATGATTCGATCCATGATGGGGTTTGCTGGTCTGCCAATCTCCTTTTGGGGATATGCGCTCGAATCGATTTGTTACCTTCTAAATAGAGTTCCGAGTAAGTCTGTAACTAAAATACCATATGAGATATGGATAGGACGTAAGCCAGTACTCTCGCACCTTAGAGATTGGGGGTGTCCGATTTATGTTAAACGTTTAATTACGGACAAGCTAGGACCTAGGTCTGACAAGTGTAATTTTATAGGATACCCAAAAGAGACCAAAGGGTATTATTTCTACCTGGCTGATGAGCAAAAGGTGTTTGTCAGTTTTAAGGCAATCTTTTTGGAAAAGGAGTTCCTTGGTGAAGGGACTGTTGCCTCTAAGGTCGAACTTGACGAAGTTCGACAGGTGAAAAAATCGACACAAGTTGCTGAACCTGAATCAGATTTGATTAGATCAGATCCAGAGCCCATTGTTCAAGCACCCTTAAGGCTATCTGGTAGAGTACCACGTCAATCGGACAGATACTATAGTTTTTTGGTCCAGGACGACGATCCTATCAAACTTGATGAAAACAATGAGGATCCGATCACCTACATGAATGCAATGCAGAGACCCGACTCTGAGAAATGGCTAGAGGTCATGAAATCCGAAATGGAGTCCATGAAGGTCAATGATGTGTGGACATTGGTTGACCCACTCGAAGGAGTAAAACCCATAGGGTGTAAGTGGGTCTTCAAGAGGAAGAGGGGTGCAGACGGAAAGGTGAAAACCTATAAAGCCCGTCTGGTTGCTAAGGGATATCGTCAATGTTATGGTATAGACTATGACGAGACATTTTCTCCTGTGGCAATGCTCAAATCCATTCGGATTATGCTTGCGATAGCTGCCCATATGGACTATGAAATCTGGCAGTTGGATGTGAAGATAGCTTTCCTAAATGGAGAGCTGGATGAAGAGGTGTATATGATACAACCTGAAGGATTCACATCCACTGATGAGTTTAAGGTGTGCAGACTGCAGAGATCCATTTATGGACTTAAGCAGGCATCCCAGAGTTGGAACATACATTTTGATAGGATGATCAAGACGTATGGCTTCGTTAAGAACGGAGAAGAGCCCTGCATTTATAAGTGGGCTAATGGTCCAGTAGTGGTATTTCTTGTATTGTATGTGGATGATATTCTCTTAATCGGAAAAGATGTCCCTGCATTACAGGGAATAAAGATTTGGCTGTCATCACAGTTCTCCATTAAAGATTTGGGAGAAGCTTCCTACATCCTAGGGATGAGGATCTATAGGGATAGATCTAAAAGGTTGCTTTGTTTATCCCAGTCTACGTACATAGATACTATGCTGAAGAGGTTCAGCATGGAGAATTCCAAGAAAGGCTATCTACTGATAGACCATGAAATTTCTCTCTCGAAGAGGGATTATCCGACAACACCTCAAGAGAGAGAGCATATGGGTAGGATTTCATATGCTTCGGCAGTGGGATCTATCATGTACGCCATGACATGTACATGATCAGATGTGACATACTCACTAGGGGTAGTAAATAGATACCAATCTGATCTAGGGGAGAATCACTAGAAGGTTGTTAAAATCATCCTAAAGTATTTAAGAAATACTAAGGATCAGTGGCTTGTTTATGGTGAATCGGACTTGAGACTTATAGGATTTACAGACTCTAGTTTCCAGTCTGATCACGATGACAGCAAAAATGTGTCAGGATTTATTTTTACCCTTAACTGTGGGGCTATCTGCTGGAAGAGTTCCAAGCAACATACAGTGGCTGATTTAGTTTGCGAGGTGGAGTATGTCGCTGTATCAGATGTTGCCAAAGAAGCGGTGTGGCTGAGAAAATTCATCACCGAGCTCGGAGTAGCACCCTCCCTTGTTGGTCCAGTTCTGCTCTACTGTGACAGCTCTGGAGCCATTGCTCAGGCGAAGGAACCCAAGGCACACCAACGGACGAAGCATATTCTGTGCCGCTACCATCTCATCCGAGAAATTATGGATCGAGGTGACGTCGACCTTCTAAAGATCGACGGAAAGGAGAACCTGGCTGACCCATTCACTAAAGCCATTGTAGTGAAGGAGTTCGATGACTACAAGTCGAAGTGGGTATTAGATACTGCACCGATTGGCTTTAGACCAAGTGGGAGATTGTTTGGAATAGTGTCCCAAAACCAATCATCAGCCTGTTGACGGTTGTGCTCATTTTTGTATATGTACATGAATTATGAATTAATAAAAATTATTTTAATATTTTTCATCACAAAATGTTTCATCTTCTAATGAACTCCTATGTTGTGGTGAAGTCCTTAGGACTATTTAAACTCGACAAAGGAGGATTTATCGTTTAGTCTTTAAATTTGTTCGCGACCAAATGATACGTTGTTACCAAGGACGACAACGTTTATCAAGCATAAGTCATTGTGTGCCATATAGGTTGGTTGTCCTCTTAACCAATGAGTGTGGAGACACTGATATGGCATACAGGTGAGATGTAAGGGTACATCTGCACTGAACGTGACCGACTCTGGAGCTATTTTTGCTGTCAAGATTTGCTCCAATGGAATATAGGTATAAATATCCCTTCGACCTGAGACCGCCACGGTGACTTGCAAGCAACTCACTACACTTAGGCACTGGACTACCTGAATTTCTAATTCAGTGATGGAAGGCTGCTGGGTGTAGTCAAGTACTTGACTTGTTGGTGCGTGTGTCAAGATGGGATTGACCACTCCAGTTTAGAAGCTGTGTACAGTCATATTTTAATTTAGCAAAATCTTGACCAGGGTAGTCTTTGTGAGGAGTCACAGGACTGTTTGAGTTGAGCACGATTCGGATGATCTAATCAGGATTGACAGTTTAACCCTGAGTCATCCTAAACACAGAGGTCAAAAAGATGAATTATACAGTAACCATATTCACATAGGTTCTGAGTGTTGCGATTGTGACTATTCGACCTATCCGATCATCGGGTACCATTGCTAGATGGTCACTTCAATTAGTACAGGAATTGGTTCCTGTGCTACCGACTTAGGTTCGAACCTGTGGGGTCACACACATTAGAGGTTTCTATCTGATCTGATGGCTGATGAAGAGTCCTAATGCTCATGGACTATGAGTCCTACATGTCTGGGACTCTATGATCGAGAATCAGGATTCTCTGATCATGAGTCCCACACATTTTGGGTACCGGGGTCAAGAGTCCCACTGGTTTGGGACTCTTCGATCAGGGTTACATATCGATGAATTCTGATGCCCGATTATCCATCAGATTTGGATTTAATATTTATGAGAGGTTTAATTAGTGATTTGATCACTAATTAACTCAATTTGATTGAGTAATTATTTTTGGATCAAGTCCAATTGAATTGGATTCAGTTGGGTTTGATCCGATTAGGTTAAGAGTTGACCTAATCGTCGAGATGGTTTGGTCTCTGATTTGATCAGGGGTTGGGCGTAATCAATTCTTGATTTGATTAGGATTTTATTGAGCCTAATTAAGCCTAATTAAGTTGGGTTTAAATTAGTCTAATTGGGCCTAACTTATTTGGTTCAATTAGGTTGGTTTAAATAATGAAACCACCTTGACCCATTCTCCCTGCGCCACCTCACTTCCACTGCGCCCATTTGAATTCACGAGAAGAAAGTTCTCATGAATTTTTTCTCACACAAAGCCCTCCTCATGCCCTACTTTAATGCACCAAATGAGTGGATAAGGATGATTGGTTGGCCATTCAAATTCAAAATAAAATTTGAATTTGAATGAGCAACCAATGTTAGCGCCTTGACCTTATCCTCTTTTAGTGCCCCATTTATTACACGAGAAAATATTTCTCATGAAATCACTCATGCACAAATTAAGCCATGCCCTCCTCTTCTCACGCCCTTAGTGGATGGGGATAAATTGATTTCCATTTGAATTCAAAATTTGATTTGAATTTAAATGTGCAATTACTCATCTTTATCATCTCACATGGATTATATCCCATAAAGATGAATGCAAAAAGAAAGCTTTACTTTTCTACAAAATCTTAGAATTGTGTATGTGATATATTGTATGAAAAGTAGTTACATTTAATCTTTGTAAATAAAATCTAGAATCATAAATATATTTAAAATTATTTTCAAATACTAAACTCCTAAACATAGCTCCAAACTTAATTGGGAATTAAGTTGAATATATTAGATCTAGAATTATGAATTAAAGATTTAATGTCATTTGCATAAAATATGGCTGATGGGTTTATGGGTTAGCTTGATCAGATCTTTCTAATTGGGTTAGACCTTAGGATTAGAATCAAAGATTAAATAGAATAAGAAGGGAAATTAGATTAAATTAGGATTTCTCTAGAGCCAATACAATAGTTGTAGTTAGACGAATCCATGTTTCTTTGATTAGACCAAAATAGACTTTAATCTTGAGCTCAGCAGTCGAACCCAAATCCATAAGTTGATCCAGTTGAAATTGATTAACCAATTGGTGTCTAAGGTAAGTTTGACAATCTTGATTGGTGATCTTTAATTGAGAGCTACTCGCATAGATTAGATCTATGATGAATTAATGGCATATCTCTCCCACCGATCTCACTTACCTGGCCAACATGGTAAATCATGTTTTGATCAGATCGTTTAATGATTGGGGTTTGATCTATGCCAACTAAGAAATCAGTTGTGACTGATTTAGGTGCTCCTAGTTCAACTTGTCTTAGTCCTCATCATGACTTGGTGAAGTCAGTGGGAGGATTGCTGACTTATCAGTTAGACCGGCTTGTTGCTAGTCCATCCTGATGTGACTTGGTGAAGTCAATGGAAGGATTGAGATTAGTTGGTCTGTATATTTAATTTTATTAAATTATATTAATCAAATTTTTTAAATTATTAGATCCATAAAATGAACTAGTTATGATGATAACTAGATCATAGCCTCCCGTTAAGGTGAATGGTAATGGGTCCATTATTTTTGATTAACATTGCAGATGCTATCCATCTGGTATTTTTCTAAATGATGAAATTATTATTCATCGTAGGATGACTTTATTATACTATTTGATAAATAATTGATTCAGTCGAGCCATATTCGGATCGATTATTCATTAGTTAGAATCATTGAGTAGGTTCATGTTAATAGTTGGACCTAATCAGGATTTTCAATGGAGGCCCGTCACCTACTGGAATGAAACCTAAGATGAAATTAATTACTAAAAATTATTTGAAGAAATAATTAATGGAGAACCTACCCATAGATGCATATGGATTGGCTAAGCCATATTCGGGCCTATATGCAGTCTGTGTGAATTCTAGTACCCGCTAAGGAATTAAGGTAATTCCTCGAATTGAAGATAGAGGCTATTAATTCAGATAAAATAGTGGGAGAACCTTTAAACTAAAGTTTATGCCTTTAGGCTTGATTAATTCATATACTAATTAGGTCTATATATATTTTTTTAAAAATGGCTAGCAATTTATTGTTCCACTCACTGTTTGACAGTGATGAGCTTATTGGATCTAACTTTGATAGCCAGTATCAGAAGTTGAACGTTGGTCTTGAGCCCATTCTAGCTAAAAAGTTTAGGACTGAACCAAGTCAAGCAGACTATGACCTAAATAGGCTAAAGAGAAATGAGCAATTAGTTGTTGGTCAAGGTGCTTATATGATAACATCTTGTAATTTCTCTATATGTGATATTACTACCTAGGTACTGGATACTAGAAGTCTAGTTCACATATGCAATTCATTGCAAGGACTTCAAATTAATAGAAAATTTGAGAATGATGACAGATTCCTGAATGTGAGAGAAAGAAGCCAAATTTCAATTTTGACTTTAAGAGTCGTCGAGCTTATTTTCAAATCTAATAGTGTCATTTTAAGTGATTGTCACTATTGTCCATCTTTTTTAATGAATATAATCTCTGTTAGCCTTTGGGCCAAAGATGGTTATAGTTTATCAATAAGAAATGATTATTATGATATCATTGTGAATGATGTTACAGTAATGCGAGGACAATTAAAAAATGACATCTATATTTTGTCACAATATGTGAGTATAATGTAGACTCTAAATAAATATCCAAAATTAGATAATATCACAGATGCCTACCTTTGGCATTGCAGGCTCGATCACATTAACAAAAATAGGATAAACAGGTTAGCACAAAAGGGTGTCCTCAATATCAATGATTGTGAATCATGAAAGAATTATGCCCTACAAGTCAATCGTATATGGAATGCGATAGGATGAATTTTATAATTTATCTTCCAAACTCATGTAATTGATATTTATTTTAATAAAAATAGATATTTTTGATTCATTATATGCTGCATCTTGTTATTCTTAAGATTATAATGAACACCATAGATCCAGACAATAATTTTAGGATCGTAATTGGATCACGCCAATGAGATCTAAATCCTTGATAGCTCTAATCTAAAATATTTCTAATCATCGGTACATTGAGTCGGAGATCAATGATACCAATAAGACTGGCATGTCCTATGTATGCTCAGAAATGAGGGTGGTTGATCTCACAATCACTTGTGTGGTGATACTAATATAAGGATATGGGTGCTCATTAGAGAATGAGTTCACTGAATTGACCTACGAGAGAATATCAGATGGAATCTTATTTATATATCAACTGATGATTCTCTAGTGAAAGTTGTGTAAGTGATCTTTAGACCTGAGGTCACCGTGATACCTTATGTACATGGATCCATATTTTGGTTCACTACCTAACTTGATTCTTTGATCCTTGTGTGGGATATTCTGGATATGGTGAAGTATGCATAGAGGTTGTGAGTGATCAATAAGGGATTAGTCACTCCTAATAAGGGAAGCGAACATCCTATGTGATCTCATAGAACGATGGTTTGGAAGTCTTTGGCCAAAGCAGAATGATAATTAGAAAGGAGTTTTTAATATATCATCAACTAAATCATCATCTTTAGATCGATATACGTAAAGATAAGTGATTGGGTTTGATATATTTTTATGTCTATAGCTCATCTGGGATGTTGTTTGACTGAAGGATTGAACTATACAGAAACTTGCCACTGAAGGATATTTTGATAATTTTATATCAAAATTATAAATATTTTAGATAGTCATGACATATTGCTCAACATCAATCTTGACTTGTGAATTCATCAGAATTAAAAGAGTTTAATTCTACAGTCAATTTAGAAGAGTCTAAGTTGATTGGAACTCTTTGGGTGATCTAATCTCATCGGATTAGGGTTACATAAAGTTTTGATCCACTGTTGGCTAGATTTGAAACTCAATAGTTCATACACTTTAAAATTTAGCCTTGATCTGATTTAATTAGAGTTTAATATAAATTTTATGGATTAATTTGATATGCTAGCACAATGTATTAACCCAAGTTCCCAAATTGGTTTAGATCAAAGTGTTTGAGCTAACCTAGACCAATTGCCTTTGATCCAATGAGATTGGATCAATTTAAATTGGAACCTTATCCAATTTAAATCAGTTTTAAGTGAAGAAGAACTCTTCTACACCCACTAAAAGCCATAATAAAAAATAAATGCCACCCACCCCTTTATGGCGTGTGCAGTGGAGAGTCCTTCTTATTGAAGGCTCTTAACTAATACGCATTGCCTTAAATTTCTGATCAGAAATCCTATGTTTTGATGTCAAAATTTATTAAATTTTTTATGACATATAGAAGACTAAGAGTCCTTCTATTCTAAATATTTGTATCACCAAAAATTCACTTGATAAATTTATTTGATGCATGGGAAGTTGGAGCGCCAAAGGTTGGCACCCCTTCATCCAATGTGACGTCCCTTGGTCCCCCTATTTATAAGTGATGCTCTACATGGCTTCTTGCTATGATTTTTAGGTGAAATTAGAGAGAAGAGATGTGGTAAATATAAAAAAAAATTTAAAAAAATTTTAAAAAAAAGAAGAATTTGAGTGGTAAAAGTTGAAAGAAGGGTGGTGAGATTTTCAGCAAGTATTGCTTGAGTGCCCTAGAGTTTGATTTTTTCATATGTTGGAGCCAAAAATCAAATCCTAGGTTATATGACATCTGAAGAGTGTCTTCTTAGTGCCATTCTGATGGTAAGATCAAAAGCAACTGAACTTTAGTGCGATTGTGATGCAAGTTTGAAGCCGGCAGTGTTCTTGAGAAAACAAAGCTGCGGCAGCGCACCGGTTGGGAAGGACTTTGGCCAACTTCCATGTAGATCACTGTTGGAGGACTTCTACCTTAGGATCTAATAAGTGACATATTTTTATATTTATTGTAGATATTTTTGATAATTTATGGTGCTAACATCTTCTTAAAAACCTAATTTTATGAATAAATTGAATTTTCTTGTAAAAATAAATAATTTTTTAAAAAATATAAAATTAGAGAATATTTATGAAAAATAGATGTTAATTTAATTGAATAATTTAAATACTAAAATAATAAAAAAATTTTGAGAAATTTAATGCATATTTTTTCTTATTTTTCAAGCAAAAATCGAAGCAAAAATGGAGCCAAAATATCTTAAAAAATAAAAAAATATTACCTTCGGTGCATGGTGGACCGATTGCTCGATTCACAGAGCCAGGGTGTGGTCCACAGGAAACTTCATGCGGTCCACAGGTGCAGCTCACAGTGAGAGAGGGATTTTTGCATGATCTAACGGCTCAGAAGCAATCCATCACGTGATCCAATAGCTGTTATCGCTCCTGACTTTGATAAGGAGTAAACTGCATGATCTGACAGCCCAGAACCAATCCCAGGCATGACGAGTAGCTTTGGTTCAATCCGACTTTGATAAAGATTAAAACAGTTGATTTTTGATCAAATCTGAGCAATCCAAACTCCATCCGACGGCCAAAAATATTCTTAGGGGGATTAATATGATTTCTCAGGGTTTTAGGACCCTTTTCCTATCAAAAAATTATGAAAAATTTATCTATAAATAGAGAGTCTGAGAATAAGCTTAGTGAGTAGAAAAATTGAGTAGAAAGTAAAATAATAGAGAAAAAATAAAATAGTTTTAGAGACCCAAGAAAAAAAGGAGAGAAGTCAGTTCGCTCTACGGAGTACGATAGAAGACGGAGAGGTCATCTACCATCTTCTCGATGAGGTTAGATTGATCAACTTCAGATTTTTGTTATAATTTTATTTTTATTTTTAAATTTTTTTATACTTAAATTTCAATTTCAATTAATGTAAAATTTATTTTCTTACACTTTAAATTTCTGTCTTTTATTTTTTGCAAGTAGATGCTAGGATCTAGTTAGTAGATCTTAGAACCCAATTTATTTTATACTTTTTAAATTTTTGTTATTTATTTTTATTTCAAGTAGATACTAAGATCTAGTTAGTAGATTTTAGTATCCGATTTATTTTTCATACTTTTAATTTTTATTTTCTGACTTAAATTACTTTCTCCAAAATTTTATTTTTTTTTGCAAAATCAAAGATTTCAAATCAAAATCTTACCTCCTCTGTGGATTCGTCCGACTCACCACTTTCTACATATTTTTAATTTTTATTGAAGTCAAAATTTGATTGATAATCATGGTGTCCTAATGACAGCATCTTGATCGTATCAATTTTTGGTACCGTTGTCGAGGAAGGTACCAATTTTAGTGTTTGATTTCTTTAATTTTCTTGTAAATATAGTTTATTATTTTTTTTGATTATTTTTTTATCGAAAAAAATAAAAAATTTTAAAAAGAAATAGAAAGCTTCCAATTTTGCTTGGTGAGATCAATCCTAACCCTAATTATTTTTTTAATATTAATTATTATTATTTTTTAAATTAACCTAAAATTTATCCATATAAACCTATAAAAATTGCATGACAAGAGTAGAAACTTAATTTTAGAAGCATTCATCATCTTAGATTTACTTTTGGTGATTACTGGAGACAAGATAAGCTTTCAAGTTTGATTACTTTCATGCATCTAATTTAGTTGCATAGAATCCCTTATTTAAAATTGGTTGTGCATATTCATCTCCAATCAATTTAAGAGCAACACCCATAACAAGATAAGGTGGGGATCTCATCACCTTTTTTTAGTCCAAAAACAACCAACTAGCATCTCACATTTGTTATGATCCAGGTGGTGTGCCCAAGGCCTAGGGGACCAAGGCTAAGGCCAAGGTCCATCATTCATGAGGGCTTCATGGAGGCTCTAGGACTAGTTGGGCCCTAGGTTGAAAGGCTGTGGGCCTTTCGGGTTCTTGAGGTCTAGGTTATGTGGGCCTCAAGGGACCAACTCTTTATGGATCAGGTCTGGGCCCAGGATAGGTGAGATTAAGTCGAGTCATGGGTATACATGGGCTTGGGTTAGCCTAATCTCCCATAGAGTTGGTCAAGGGAGTTTTGGGTTTGGGTCACTTGATCCGGTGTTTATATATACATGTACTGTGTATAGGTTGGAAAAAGTCAAGAAATGCAAGACTCTTTCTCTCAAGTCTCTCTCTCTCTTCTCCCTCTCTCTCCAGCAATCTTCCATGCACCAGGAGCAAGAAACCCTAGGGTTTCTTGCTGCCAGTCCATAAAAGGAAAGAAAGGAAGGGAGGCGCTAGCCCCTTCCCCCCTTTGCAGCCGCCAGCCATTTCTTCTCTCTCCTCTATTGCAGGTGCCCAAATACCAGGTCCAGACTTGAAATCTCTTGAGAAGAGGTTGATACAAGTCTCTCTCAGATCTGGAGTTGATCTGAGGTCGTTTGAGGCACGGGTGAGATCTCCATCAACAGATCTACAGGAAAGGCTGCAGCAGGACAGATCTGTGAGGTCTGTCTCCATCTATCTTCTTCTCTATCTAGAATACCCCAATTTGAGATTTACAAATTGAAAAACCTCGATCTAGGTCTGATCTGATTGGGTACCAGATCTTGGATTTTTTAGAGGTGGTTTCAAAGGCATTCTTCATCTGGAATGAAAGGCTGATGAAGAAGACAGCAACCAGACTGATTTCGTCAAGGGCCTTGGATCGTGTCCAGAAGTCTCCAGATCTATTCGTTGTTGGTTCCACTACACCAAAGGTCCATGGGAGGAGCCAGGATCATACTCCAATAGTTGGTATCAGAGCCACGGTGGTGAGGAAGCGGTTCCAAGCATGAGAAGTTGAAGATCCCAAGTGCTGAAAATTTTCAGCAAAGTACCATCAAGGTATATTCTACACTTCTTGATTTTATATTGCTTGTTTGGCTTGGATCCAGTCATGGGCAGCAATATGAAGGTCGAGTTTGAGAAGTTTGATGGCAAGGAGAATTTTTTCATGTGAAGGTCATCATTAGTCGGGATGTGACTTTTGATGAGGAGTCAGTCCTACGGAGGCGAGCAGGCATGGAGGAGCAGCAGGAGCAGGAGGAGGTTCAGTAGGGCACTGCTGGACAGCTTACCTCTTTGATTTTGCCTCTTGCAGATACTACTAGAGGACATGACATTCAAGTGGAGCACCTACCTAAGGTGTCTCCATAGGTGGAGAGGATTTGGACAGATGATCGAGGTGGAGAGGTCCAGCAGGAGCGAGCTGGATCGAGGACTAATATCGGTGTTGTCCTACACAAGCCCAAGAGGACCATCAGGCAACCGGACCGATATGGCTTCGAGGAGATGCTGTCATATGCCCTGGTGACAGTGAATGGAGACCCATATACGTATCAAGAGGCTATTGAGAGCCAGGATAGAGAGTGGTGGGTTCAGGCGATATCTGAGGAGATGCAGTCTCTTCACCAGAACCAGACGTGGCGATTGGTGCAGTTGCCACAGGGGAAGAGGCCCATTGGCTGCAAATGGGTCTACAGTCGCAAGGACAGAGTGGAGCTGATTGAGGCCTTGGGACACCAAGGTGGAGATTGTTATGATTCAGGTGGTGTGCCCAAGGCCTAGGGGACCAAGGCTAAGGCCAAGGTCCATCATTCATGAGGGCTTCATGGAGGCTCTAGGGCTAGTTGGGCCCTAGGTTGAAAGGCTGTGGACCTTTTGGGTTCTTGAGGTCTAGGTTATGTGGGCCTCAAGGGACCAACTCTTTATGGGTCAGGTCTGGGCCCAGGATAGGTGAGATTAGGTCGAGTCATGGGTGTACATGGGCTTGGGTTAACCTAATCTCCCATAGAGTTGGTCAAGGGAGTTTTGAGTTTGGATCACTTGACCCGGTGTTTATATATACATGTACTGTGTATAGGTTGGAAAAAGTCAAGAAATACAAGACTCTTTCTCCCAAATCTCTCTCTCTCTTCTCCCTCTCTCTCCAGCAATCTTCCACGCACCAGGAGCAAGAAACCCTAGGGTTTCTTGCCGCCAGTCCATAAAAGGAAAGAAAGGAAGGGAGGCGCTAGCCCCTTCCCTCCTTTGCAGCTGCCAGCCATTTCTTCTCTCCCCTCTATTGCAGGCATCCAAACACTAGGTCCAGGACCTAAAATCTCTTGAGAAGAGGTTGGTATAAGTCTCTCTCAGATCTGGAGTTGATCTGAGGTCGTTTGAGGCACAGGTGAGATCTCCATCAATAGATCTATAGGAAAGGCTGCAGCAGGATAGATCTGCGAGGTCTATCTCCATCTATCTTCTTCCTTATCTAGAATGCTCTGATTTGAGATATACAAATTGGAGGACCTCGACCCAGATCTGATCTAGTTGGGTACCAGATTTTGGAGTTTTTAGAGGTGGTTTCAAAGGTGTTCTTCATCTGGAACGAAAGGCTGACGAAGAAGACAACAACCAGGCTGATTTCGTCAAGGGCCTTGGATCATGTCCAGAAGTCTCCAGATCTATTCGTTGCTGGTTCCACTGCACCAAAGGTCCATGGGAGGAGCCAGGATCGTGCTCCAACAGCATTAACCCAAATCTAACTAAAATTAAGTAGACATTGGCCCCTAGGATCAATTGAGTTCAGTTTGAGTATTGTGGTGAAGTCAAGTGCAAAGTAAGTTTGGACTCACCCTTGAAACTAGTGTCTAAGACTAGAGGTTATGAAGGCTCTATCTAAGTGGACTCATGGTTATTTAATTAGTTCTATTAGCTTACTCGATCAATTCAATTGGTGTCTAAGGCAAGCAACGGGAGTACCCCCACGACCTCACCTCTTATCTGGCTAGTTGAAGGAAATGAGAACAAACCCATTTTGTATCTAGACTAAGCCACTCTACATTGAACTATTAGGTCTAAGAAATCCGTAGGTGTCTAGGTTTAACTATTTGCTAACTTGATTACAATTAACACTTAACCACAACTAATTCTTCTCATCTTACATCTTTAGGTCTAAGACTTTTCTTAAGGATCTCACCTTTAAAACTTTTCTCTTTCTTTCTTTTCTCTTTTTTTTCTCCTCCTTCTTCTTAAAAAAAAAAAATCTCAACAACACACATATTAGGGTTTGCACTAATACATGGATGGTATAATTTTTTCTGACCTAGTTGAACCTAATCCTGAAATTGAATGACTGATCCATGCTAAACATGATAATCAAATGGCTAGAAATTTTAAAAACCACCTAGACAGATGAAGAAATATTTTATTCCTTCCACCTATAATTCATCGATGTTCCCATCGTTCTATGGGATCAAATATTCTGACTCTAGTCCTGAGGTCGATTTAGTCCAAAAATTAGATAAAGTTGACCTTCTTATAGATAAATGCCTAGCCTTAAATCTATAATCTCCTATGCAATACACATAACCTTTTAATTATCAGGAGATTTATTTTATCTGTGCTAGCCTAGTCTATCATGTGAGTGAATGTCCTACGGCTGCACAGTTTTCACCTTTCATCCAAGAACAAGTTCAAGCTGCCCAAGATTACTCCAAGCCTGTCAATGATCCATTCTCTAACACATATAATTCAGGCTGGAGGAACTATCTCAATTTTTCTTGGAGACCCCAATAGACTCAGACTCAGACCCAAATTTCTCTTCTGTAAAACTTTCAGAGTAGGCCTCCATACCAAAATTATGCCTACAATAGAGGTCAGTCTAGTCAGCCTACCCAGCCACCATATCATAATCAGCAATCATACCCACCTCCTCAACAGACTAATCTAGCTGATGATAGATTTAATCAACTTCAACAATTTATTATGATCCAACAGTAATCTCTCGCTAGGCTAGAAGCATAAATAGATCAATTAACTAAATCTACCATGAGGAGAAAACTAGGTCAATTGCCAAACGAACTAATATCGAATTTTAAAAATAACCCACCCACCTACCAACCACCTGGACTTAGTCATCAATCCAATGTCCCACCTAAGAATCTTCAATTTGAAAATGATAAAGTAATTTTTGAGCTTAAAAGTAATAAAATTTCAAGGACTCATATCAAGACCAGGTGAAAGAGGCTAGTACAGATGCTAGCCAAAAAGAGAATTTAGAAAAAGAGATTAGTATTGAGGCTAGCCCAATAGAAGAATCTGAACCCAGTACTGATATTGATCTAAGTGATAAAGAGAAGAGAGCGGATAAGTTATCCAAGATATATTCACCAAAAGTTTCATTTCTTTCAGCCCCAGAAGTCGGTTCTTTCACTTTAAAATCATCTCCTTCAGAATTAAAATTATCTTTGATCACACTTGAGAACACATGTTTAAAATCAACGGACACCCTTTCAGTACCCATTACTTCAAACTCAACTCCTAACCTAAAAACTCAATTTATGAGTATTTTAGAAGAACAAATAAGAGAAATTCTCGATAAACAAGGGTCTGTGAATGGGTTTGTGAACTATCTTTCTAAAATTAAGAACAGGAATGTGAACTACTTTCTGAAGATTGATAATAAAATATTAAAATTTATTATAGACCATCTTTCTGAGATTGATAATTTAAAATCATTGAAATTTGTCAATCCAATATTCGACATGGGATAGGTGAGAGAATCAGCATAGTTTGGCTGAAGACGATAAACGTAGCACTTCTTGGGAGACAACCCAATTTTTAATTTTTAGTTTTATACTTTTTACTATATTTTGTATTTTGTTTAAATCAATCAAGTCTTACTTAGTATTTTTTGTAGGGATCTGAAGATAATCTTGACAAAGTTGGGGAGAGAATCAATTTTGAAAAAGATTTTTGGATCAGGTGATATCTCTCTTTTTCTTTCTTTTTGCATGCACCCTTCATTTTTTCTACTCCATTAAAGACAATATCGATTAAGTTAGGAGGGATAATAAAAATTTTTAAATTTTTAAAGTCCTCAAGTAAGTTAGTATTTAGTATTTAAGCACCTGATTATACTTAAGAATTAAGTTAAACCAAGCATTTTTAAAAAAAAATTGATGTGCAGATCAGAGAGTTTGTGAGATATTGAGGGATCAAGTATTAAGAAAACTCAATAAAGAGTTAAGCTTAGAATTTAAATAGTTTTCTTTGAGTATTTTTAAATTTTTCTATCAACATCAAAAAAGAGTTAACTTCTTATGGACTTGTATAAAGTAACTATAAGTTTCTTCATATATTCAAAAAAAAAATTTTTACTTCATGCTGAGTAACCGGGCCTCTTTGCCTAAGCAAGTTTTGAGTTTCGCATCAAAAAGTATGAAGGGCAAAGAAGCTTGTTGTAAAGCTTGTTTTAATTGTAGTCTATTTGATTCGAACAAGTAGATCCGAGGGGTATTCTATACCTAGTGCCCTAAAGCCGTCTGGTTTGGGAGTCATTAACTGAAAACTCACTACATGGGTCAAATAGAAAGCTTAAGGGGTTAAGACACTCAATAGCAGTACAATATTAAAAAAAAAATAATAATAAATGAAGGACGGAAGTAACAATATACTTGTCCATATGAAGATTAATGATTTGGAGATAAGGTAGGAATAATTTAGAAAAGTTCAAAAAAAATTTAGTGTTCTTAGCTTAACTTCCACCTTGATGAGTATTAATACCCCAATGACATACCTCATTTACACTCTACTAAACATCAGTGGTTCTTTTGAAAATTATTTGATGAAATTTGAGATTTTAAGTTAAACGATACTTGATTCTAAATTATTTCTTTACTCGAGAATGAGCAAAGTTCAAGTTGGGGGGTGTGATAAGTGATATATTTTTATATTTATTGTAGATATTTTTGATAATTTATGGTGCTAACATCTTCTTAAAAATTTAATTTTATGAATAAATTAAATTTTTTTGTAAAAATAAATAATTTTAAAAAAAATATAAAATTAAAAAATATTTATAAAAAATAGATATTAATTTAATTGAATAATTTAAGTACCAAAATGATGAGAAATTTTTGAAAAAATTAATGCATATTTTTTCTTATTTTTCAGGAAAAAATCGGAGCAAAAATAGAGCCAAAATATCCTAAAAAATAAAAATTATTATTTTCGGTGCATGGTGGACCGATCGCTCGGTCTACAGAGCCAGGGCACGGTCCATAAAAAACTTCATGCGATCCATAGGCGCGGCTCACAGCGAGAGAGGGATTTTTGCACGATCCAACGGCTCAAAAGTGATCCATCATGCAATCCAACGACTGTTATTTCTCTAGACTTTGATAAAGAGTAAACTGTGCGATCCGACGGCCTAGAACCAATCCCAAGCACGATCGGATGGCTGTGGTTCGATTTGACTTTGATAAGGATTAAAATGGTTGATTTTTGATCAAATCTAATCTGTCCAAGCTTCATTCGATAGCCAGAAATATTCTTAGGAGGATTAATATAATTTTTAAGGGTTTTAGGACTCTTTTTCCTTCAAAAAAATTATGAAAAATTCATCTATAAATAGAGAGTCTGGGAATAAACTTGGTGAGTAGAAAAATTGAGTAGAAAGTAAAAAAAATAGAGAAAAAAATAAAATAACTTTAGAAACCCAAGGAAAAGAAAGAGAGAACTCAGTTCGCTCTAGGAGTATGATGGAAGATGGAGAGGTCATCAACCATCTTTCCGACGAAGCTAGACTGTTCAACTTCAGATCCTTGTTACAGTTTTATTTTTATTTTTTTTAAATTTTTTATACTTGAATTTCAATTTTAATTAATATAAAATTTATTTTTTTATACTTTAAATTCTTGTCTTTTATTTTTCACAAGTAGATGCTAGGATCTAGTTAGTAGATCTTAGTATCCGATTTATTTTACGCTTTTTAAATTCTTGTTATTTATTTTTATTTCAAGTAGATGCTAGGATCTAGTTAGTAGATCTTAGTATCCAATTTATTTTTTATACTTTTAATTTTTATTTTCTGACTTAAATTACTTTCTTCAAAATTTTATTTTCTTTTTACAAAATCAAAAATTTCAAATCAAAATCTTACCTTCTCTGTGGATTTGACCTGACTCACTATTTTCTACATATTTTTAATTTTTATTGAAGTCAAAATTTGATTGATAATCATGGTGTCCTAACGATAGCATCTTGATCGTATCAGAGTCTTGTGGAAAATACCAATGTGCTACTTTTTCATATTGGTTAAAGTATAATTTTCTATCTCTTTGCATGCTTGAATTTACTTTGATCGTGATCGACAAAGTGATTCTAAGATTTTGGATTCGGCTCGATAGTTTTATTTAATAAAGCTATTGATTTGCTCATTTTAAATTTTTTAAAAATTACTTTTCACTGTGTGGCTAGAATCCAACAGTGGTATCAAAGCCATCCTTGTCTGATTCGATCAAACAAGTATAATTTGGCAGCATAGAATCGTTCTTGTTCATATCCTGCCAAAAATGTAGTATTATTTTTAGCATCAATTTTTTAAATTCAAACAATTATTTTTGACTTTTAGTAAATCATGATTTTAAATTTTAATTATTAAATTATAAATTTATAATAATTTAAAATTTTTATTATCATGGTATCTTGATGCTTAAATCAATGTATAGAAAATAAGGATGTTATGCATGCCTAATTAGATTAGGGTTTGTTTTATTATATGAATTTATTAGTCATATGTTCTGACTTCGATTGCACCCTTATATGATTTTTGACATGATAATATGATTGCTATTATGAATAGTTGAAGTATGTAATTTTGCATAATTTGTAATATACATTTTATGCATTTATAGTTAGGATGTGTCGAGACCAGTTTAAAGTCTCTCATTTGATTATATTAAGTTGTAATGTCGGGATTCACTTTTTAATTAAAAATCAAATTCTTAAGATCAATTAGTATCAAGAAAACTATGAATTGTGATTTTCTAATTAGGTCTGTATACTAGCCTGGCTAACTCTGTTGGTGTCTAGAAAAGCAATGGAGAGCCTCTCACCTAGTCACCTGACTAATTCAGTCTTGTTGAATTTTGGACTTAGATTGATTAAGTGATGTAGACATTACAAGGATCTTCCTTCAAATTTGATCGATAGATTATATCAAGATCTTAGTGAGCTTGTTGTGCTATCCACAAAGCTTACTATAAAAATTGATATGATATTGATCAAGTGCATATTGATGCTTATGCGTATTTGAATAGTGTTGCTTTGTTTTACTATCCACAAGGACAGTATTATTTTAAGTATGACCATATAGATTGAAGGGTCAACTTAACTAGAACACCATAGTTTGTTGTGCTATCCATAAGACTATATGTGATCTAGAGGTCAGAGTAAATGATGTTGAGAATTGTAAAGGTACAATTGCTAAAGAGTTACCTACTCTTGAACTCATGAATGCTTGTTATGCTATCCACAAGGTGTTTGTGAGGAATAGAGATCTCAACCCCACTAAGAGACATTAGTATATTTTTCGATTTTCATATTTGAGGGGTATGAAGTTTGATAAAATATTGAAAGTATAATTAGATAAAAGTTTTAGTCTAGTTGTGCATGTTATCATGAGTTGTCCACTTATATTATATTCTTATTATTGGAGATTAACTATACACATGGCATCCTCACTTTCACTTAGAAGTATCCTGGATGCAAATAAGTTGACTAGATCCAATTATGTCGACTGGTTAAGGAACTTGAGAATTATTCTCACTCAAAAGAAAGTCTCCTACATTTTGGATACACCTGCTCCAGATTCTCTTGGGAAAGATGCTTCTGAAGAGAAAAAGACCATATATAAGATGTGAAAAGATGACAGTGCGACTGTCAAATGCATCATGCTTGCTTCTATGAGCAATGAGCTTCAGAGACAGCATGAGGACATGGATGCTTCTCTCTATTCTCCTTAATCTTAAAGAGTTATATGGGGAACAAAGTCGAACTGCTCGATATGAGATATCAAAATAGTTGTTCCATACCCGCATGACTGAAGGCACCTCCGTGCAAACACATATTCTAAAGATGATTGATTTGATCACTTATCTAGGACAATTGGATTTTGCTATGGATGGTGAACTGAGCCAGAATTTGATTCTGCAGTCTCTTCCTGACTTCTTTTCTTAGTTTCTTATTAATTATCATATGAACAAATTGAACATTCGCCTGTCTGAGCTGCTGAATATGTTGAAAACAGCAGAGAGCCATTTCAAGGGTAAAAAGGCTCAAGTCCTTCATATTGATAAGATCAGCAAGAAGAAGGTAAAGAAGGGTTCTAAGAAAAAGATGAACCCTAAGGCTAGCATCTCCAAGAAGAAGGTGAAGAAGGTCGCCACCAAAGGTACTTACTATCAATGTGGCAAGGAGGGCCACTGAAAGAGGAATTGCAAAGAGTATCTTGCAACAATGAAACCAGCAAACGTTGCTAAAAGTTTATATATGATATAAACTAATTTATCATTAAGTACTTTATTTTTAGATTCTTGGATATTGGATATCACCTGTGGCTCACACCTTTGCAAATCATTACAGGGTTTATAAAAAATAAAAAATCTGAATAAAGGTGATTTCGAGCTGTTCGGTGGTAGTGAAGAGTCCATTCAAGCCGAAATCGTAGGAACCAAGATTTTGAAGTTGCCTTTGAAAAGAATTTTGAAACAAAGATCTGTTATTATATTCTAAATATTGTTAGAAATATTATTTCTATACCGTTGTTATTGGGACAAAGTTTTGAAATAATTGTAAAGAACAATAGTTGTTCTATATATTTTTCTAATGAATATTATGGAAGTGCTTTTATTGATAATAGTCTTATGTTTCTTTCAATTAATGATAATGTGCTTCATGTTGATAATATAAAGAAAAGAAAGAGAGAGGATGTGAATGTCACATACCTCTGATACTGCCGACTTGGCCATATAAATGAGTCAAGGATTAACAAGCTATACAAAGATAATTTTTTTGATCCTTATGATTATGAATCATATGAAACTTATGAATCTTGTCTCATGAAAAAAATAATCAAGACTCCATTTACTGGACATGGAGATAGGACGAGGGATATTTTGGATCTTATACATACTGATGTATGTGATCCAATGTCGACTCATGTCGAAGATGGATACTTTTATTTCATCACGTTTACTGATGATAGATCAAGATTTGGATATGTATATTTAATAAAATATAAATCTGAAGCTTTTAACAAATTTAAAGAGTATCAAAGAATGGTCGAAAAATAAACTGGTAAAAGTATTAAAGCTCTTCGATCGGATAGAGGAGGAGAATACTTATCCAGTGAGTTTCTCAATTATTTGAAACAAAATAGAATACTCACTTAATGGATACCTCCTTATACTCCACAATTAAATAAAATTATGGAAAAGATGAATCGCACCTTATTAGATATGGTGCAGTTCATGATGTATTTCACGGATTTTACAATATCCTTTTGGGGATACGCCCTTGAGGCCGCAGTGTATATCTTAAATAAAGTGTCTTCAAAATCTATCTCTAGCACTCCATATAAAATATGGAAAGGCAAAAGACCCAATCTTAAGCATCTTAAGATTTGGGGTTGCCTAGCTTATGTAAAAAATATTGATGGATATAAGCTGCATGCTAGATTAGAAAAATGTAGGTTTGTAGGTTATCCCAAAGAGAATATAGGATTTTACTTCTATAACCCTACCCAATAAAAGGTGTTTGTTAGTAGGCATGTCATTTTTTTTGAAAAAAGAGTTTATCCAAGAAGGAGGCAGTGGGAGCTTTGTTGAACTTGAGAAAGTTCAAAATCTACAATCCATCTAGGATTCACTAAATAGTTCTCAACCAGATATGCCCATTATTGAGGCACAACCACTACACACACCTCTCCGAAGGTCGAGTAGAGTGCATCATGTACCACTCAGGTATGAATTTATCTTTGAGAATGACAATACAACCCACATCATTGAGAATGATGATCTCACGATCTATTTGGAAACTATTATGAGTAGCGACTCTGACAAGTAGCTCAATGCCATAAAATCCAAAATTGATTCCATATATGCCAACCAAGTATGGACTTTGGTTGATGCGTCTGAGGGTGTGACCCCAATAGGCTGCAAATGGGTCTTCAAAAAGAAGATTGGAGTAGATGGCCAGGTAGAGACCTATAAGGTCAGACTGGTGGCAAAAGATTTCAGACAAAAATAAGGTGTTGATTATGAAATTTTTTTTTTGCCGATAGCCATGCTCAAGTCTATTCGGATAATGCTTGCTATTGCAGCATACCATGACTATGAGATCTGGCAGATGGATGTCAAGACTGCCTTCCTCAATAGAAACTTTGAGGAAGAAGTTTATATGACTCAGCCAGAGAGATTTATCTCAAGTGGGAGAGCAAATTATGTATACAAGCTGAATAAATCCATATATAGATTGAAACAAGCATCGAGGAACTGGAACATCCGTTTTGATGAGACAGTTAAATCGTTTGGCTTTATCAAAAATATGGATGAACCTTATGTATAAAAAAAGACTAGTGAAAGTGCTATTATATTTTTGATCTTGTATGTGGATGACATACTGCTCATTAAGAATGATATCTCAATGTTGCAATCAGTCAAAACTTGGCTATCACAAAAATTTTTCATGAAAGACTTGGGTGAGGTGTCCTATATACTTGGTATTAAGATTTATAGGGATAGATCGAATAGGGTGCTAGGCTTGTCCCAGTTTAGGTACATTGATCGTGTTGAAAAGGTTCAACATAGAGGAAAGTAAAAGATGTTACTTGCCCATAGGTCATGACATACAATTCTCTAAGAAGATGTCTCTTAAGACACCTGAAAAGAGAAATAGAATGAGTTCTATTCCTTATGCTTCGGCTGTAGGATTAATAATATATGCTATGTTATGTATCAGACCTGATGTGGTTTATGTTTTGAGCATTGTAAGCAGATTTCAGGCTGATCTCGAGGAGGATCATTGGAAAGCTGTGAAAAACATACTCAAGTACTTGAGAAAGATTAGAGATATTTTTTTGATATATGGTGGATCTGATTTAAAACTGAAAGGTTATAATAATTTTAGTTTTCAATCTGATCCGGATGATAGCAAATCGATATCTAGATATGTGTTCACTCTGTATGGTGGTGGAGTAAGTTGAAAAGTTCCAAACAGCAAACTATTGCTAACTCGATCACTGAGGCTGAGTATATTGCTGCAAGTGAGGCTGCTAAAGAGGCTGTCTGGATGAAAAAATTTATCACAGAGTTGGGTGTGGTTTTAGGGATTGAACAACCAGTGCTTCTTTATTATGATAATATTGGGATAGTTGCTCAAGCCAAAGAACCAAGATCTCATCATAAATCTAAGCACATCTTAAGACAGTTTCATCTCGTTCGAAAGATTGTCGAAAGATGTGATGTGATCGTGGAGTGAGTTGACATCAAGAACAATATAGCAGATCCATTTACTAAGGCCTTGTCGATGCAGTAGTTTGACCACCATCTTGATAGCATGGACATCAAGTATAGGTGCGATTGGCTTTAGTGCAAGTGGGAGATTGAAAGAATTATGCCCTACAAGCCCATCGCATATGGGATGTGATCGGATGTATTTTGTAATTTATCTTTCAAACTCATGTAATTGATATTTATTTTAATAAAAATAGATATTTTTGATTCATTATATGCTGCATCTTGTTGTTCTTAAGATTATAATGAACCCCATAGATCCGGACAATGATTTTAGGATCGTGATGAGATCACGTTGGTGAGATCTAAATCTTTGATAGGTCTAATCTAAAATATTTTTAGTCGTTGGTATATTGAGTCAAAGATCAATGATACCGGTAAGACTAGCATGTCCTATGTATGCTCAGAAATAAGGATGGTTGATTTCACAATCACTTGTGTGGTGACACTAATACAAGGATATGGATGCTCATTAGAGAATGACTTCATTGAATTGATCTATGAGAGAATATCAGATAGAGTCTTATTTACATGTCAACTGATGATTCTCTAGTGGGAGTTGTGTAAATAATCTTTAGACCTGAGATCATCATGGTACCTTGTGTACATGGATCCATATTTTGGTTCACTATCTAACTTGATTCTTTGATCCTTATATGGGGTGTTCTGGATATGGTGAAATATGTATGAACATTGTGAGTGATCAATAAGGGATCAATCACTCCTAATAAGGAGAGCAAACATCCTATGTGATCTCATAGAACGATGGTTCGAAAGTCTTTGGCCAAAGCAGGATGATAATTAGAAAAAGATTTCTAATGTATCATCAACTGAATCATTATTTTTAGATCGAGATACATAAAAATAAGTGATTGGGTTTGACATATTTTCATATCCATAGCTCACTTGGGATGTTGTTTGACTGAAGGATTGAATTACTCGGAAATTTTACACTGAAGGATATTTTGATAATTTTTTACCAAAATTTTAAATCTTTCAGATAGTTATGATATATTGCTAGACATCAATCTTGACTTATAAATTTGTTAAGATTAAAAGAGTTTAATATTGGAGTCCATTTGGAAGAGTCGAAGTGGATTGGGATTCTTCAGATGACCTAATCTCATCGAATTAAGGTTACGTCGAAAGTCTTGATCCACTGTTGGCTAGATTTGGAACCCAATGGGTCACACACTTTAAGATTTGGCTTTAATCTAATTTAATTAGAGTTTAATATAAATTTTATGGATTAATTTGATATGCTAGTACATTGTGTTAATCCAAGTTCTCAAATTGGTTTAGATCAAAGTGTTTGAGCTAACCTAGACCAGTTGCCTTTGATCCAATGGGATTGGGTCAATTTAAGTTGAAACCTTATCCAACTTGAACTAGTTTTAAGTGGAGAAGGACTTCTCTATGCCCACTAGAAACCACAGCAAAAAATAAATTCCGCCCACCCCTTTATGGCATGCAAAGTGGAGAGTCCTTCTTAATGAAGGCTCTTAACTAATACACGTTGTCTTAAATTCCTGATTAGAAATCCTATGTTTTGATGTCAAAATTTATTAAATTTTTTATGGCATGTAGAAGAAAAAGATTCCTTCTACTCTAAGTATTTGGATTATCAAAAATTTACTTGGTGTGTTTATTTGGCATGTGGGAAGTTGGAGCGCCAAAAGTTGGCGCCCCTTCATCCCATGTGACATCCCTTGGTCCCCTATTTATAGGGGATGCTCCACATGGCTTCTTACTATGATTTTTGAGTGAAATCAGAGAGAAGGAATTTGATAAATATAAAAAAAATTTTGAAAAAATTTTGAGAAAAAAAAAGAGAGAATTTGAGTGGCAAAAGTTGAAAGAAGGGTGGTGAAATTTTCAGCAAGTGTTGCTTGAGTACCCTAGGATTTGATTTTTTTATGTATTGGAGACAAAAATCAAATCTTAAGTTGTATGACATCTGAAGAGTATCTTCTTAGTATCATTCTAGTGGCAAAATCAAAAGCAACTAGATTTTGATACGATTGTGATGCAAGTTCAAGGCTGATAGTGTTCTTGAGAAGACAAAGCTGCAGCAGCGCACTGGTTGGGAAGGACTTTGGCCAACTTCTGTGTGGATCACCGTTGGAGGACTTCTGTCTTGGAATCTTATGGAAAATACCAACATGCTACTTTTTCATATTGGTTAAAGCATAATTTTTTATTTCTTTGCATACTTGAATTTGCTTTGATCGTGATCGACAAAGTGATTCTAGAGTTTTGGGTTCGGCTCGATAGTTTTACTTGATAAAGCTATTGATTTGCTTGTTTTAAATTTTTTAAAAATTATATTTTACTGTATGACTGAAACTTAATAAATCATTATCGATCTGTGAGTCTTGTCTTCTTGAGAAGATGATCAAGTCACCTTTTACTGAAAAAGATGAACGAGCTAGTGAAGTTCTAGGTCTAATACATAGTGATGTATATGAACCTATAAATATTAGTACCAGAGGAGGGTATAGCTCTTTCATTATATTCACAGATAATCTATCTAGGTATGGATATGTCTACTTGATGAAATACAAGTCCGAATCATTTGAAATGTTCAAATGATTCTGTAATGAAGTAGAGAAACAAACTGAAAAAAATATTAAAACTCTTCGACTGATCGAGGAGATGAATATCTTTTTAATAAATTTTTGATATATCTTAGAGAGAATGAGATTCTCTCATAATGAACTTCTCCAGGGATACCACAGCATAATGGTGTCTCAAAAAGGAGGAATCGAATCTTATTGGACATGGTTCGGTCCATGATGGGGTTTGCAAGTCTGTCGATCTTCTTTTGGAGATATGAACTTGAGCCAGCCTATTTTGTACTCAATAATGTTCCAAGAAAGTTAGTTAGCAAAATACCATATGAGATATGGTCAGGACATAGGCCAAACCTCACTTACCTTAAGGTCTGGAGATGTCCGACTTATGTTAAATGATTACAAACCGACAAGCTCAGACCTAGGTCCGATAAGTATAATTTTATAGGGTACCCCAAGAAAATGAGAGGATATCACTTTTACCTTTCAGTTGAATAAAAGATACTTATCAGTAGTAAGGCATACCTTTTAGAAAAGGAGTTCTTTAGTGAAGGAACAAGTGCCTCTAAAGTCGAGCTTAACAATGTTCGACAGGTAGAAGAACTGACACCAGCGACTAAATCTGAACTGGATTTGATTAGATCAAACTCAGAGCCTAATATAAAAATATTCTTAAGATGATTCAATAGAGTACCGCATCAGTCAGACAGATACTTAGGTTTTTTGATCTGGAATGAGGATCCTGTTGAGCTTGATGAGAACAACGAGGATCCAATCACCTACATGGATGTTTGATCGCTGTCGTAGGTGGTTAAGAATAAAAATCAACTCAAACTATATAGATAGGGTGAGTCGGGATCATTTTCCTGGAGATTTAGTGTGATTATCTTTTTTTTAAGAAGAAATAAAAAGAAAATTAATTATAGAAGGATTAAAAAGAAATAAAATAGTAAAAATTGAATTAAAAATATAAATTAATTTATGAAAAAAATAAATCAGAGAAATAATCTAAAAATTTTGAATCCACCATGTAAATTAGATTTATTTATTTTTTTTTATATTGTAATATTAATTCTTGTGATTAAGATATTAGCATAGCTTATCTCTAAGGGATACGTACTGTATCAGTAGATTATAGCTCATCCTGTCAAAGTATAAACTATCTAAATTTAATTATAAGATATAAGATTTAATCTAACATACCACGATCTATCTCTCTGAACTGCATACCGTATCCAGAGATTACGGTACATCAGTACAGGGTATAGACCATGTAGGCTAGATCAATATCTCAGAAAAATAAAAAAATATGAAATAAAAGTATAATTTTATTATATAAAAATTAAATACAAGAAAATAAAAATAAAAATCTATTTACAGGCTTCATCGTATTTCTGGATTGAAGGAATTTAGCCACGCATTAAGATCTCTGGCTCCATAATCTCTCAATATTTGATCCCTAAAGCTCCTTGATTTTTTTTTTCTATGTTTTCTTACGTTCTCTTTGATTTTTTCTCCTCTCTACACTTATTCTCGGACTCCTTATTTATAGATAATTTTTTTATATTTTTTTAGTAGAAAAAGGAGTCTTAAAATCTTTAGAATTCATATAATACTCTTTACATTAATTTCTGACCGTCGGATCTTCTTTGAACCGCCCAAATCAGTCCAAAATCTGATGTTTTAATCCTTATCAAAGTCAGATGCATTTTTGACCGTCTGATCATGCTTTAGATGGGATTTCAACTATCGGATTGTGTAAAATCATTCCTATTCAAAGTCGGGAGCATCCTTAGCTGTTGGATCGCGCGATAGATGAAATTTGGACCATCAAATCGCACCTAGGAATCCTTATTACACTCAAAAAAACTGTCAGCCATTCGATCTAGGTCAGGATGAATGTAGACCGTCGGATCGTATGAAATTGCCTCCACCCATCATGGACCGCACCTGTGAATCATGAAATATTTTCAATGGATTGCACCCTGATTCTGTAGACCGAGCGGTCGGTCCACCATGCATCGAAGATAATTTTTAATATTTTTTAGAGTATTTTGTTCTATTTTCACTTTGATTTTTGTCTAAAAAATAAAAAAAAATATGTATTAAATTTTTTAGAAATTTTACATTATTTTGAAGTTTAAATTACTCAATTAAATCAACATCTATTTTTCATAAATATGCTCTAATTTTATATTTTTTTTAAATTATTTATTTTTGTAAGAAAATCTAATTTATTCATGAAATTAGATTTTTAAGAATATATTAGCACCATAAATTATCAAAAATACCTTCAATAAATATAAAAATATATCACTTATCACACCCCTTAACTTGAACTTTGCTTGTCCTCGAGTAAAGAAAAGATTTAGAATTAAGTACTTTTTAACTTAAAATTTTAAATTTCATTAAATAATTTTCAAAAGAGCCATTGATGTTCAGTAGAGCGTGAATGAGGTAAGTCATTGGAGTATTAATACTAATCAATATGAGAGTTAAAATAAGAATACTAAACTTTTTTTAAACTTTTCTAAATTATTCCTACCTTTATCTCCAAATCATTAACTTCATATAGACATGTATATTGTTACTTTCGTCCTTTATTTATTATTATTGTTGGTGCAAAAATCTGCCTGCATCGGAGAAGCTGGAGGTGAGGGAGTCGCGGTCGCCGTTGGGACATGCAAAAGAAGTCTAATCCGGAGGTAGGGTTGCTCCGGCAAGATCCTCCGACGCTCAAGTCAGTTCTCTGCCTCAACAAGAATGGAGTGCTCGAACAAAAATTTTAGCAGAGTTTCTAAGTAAAAATGAGAGCTTAGAGAACAATGTATCTGGGATCTCCTTTTTATAGGCTGGGGGAGCAACGGATTGACAGTGATTGTTTGTAACTGCCTCGTCGTAGGCCGCACGGGGCCAGGAAGAATTTATCATGAGGAGTAATGGGTGGAGTCGTGGCTGTCACCATGGCTCGCCACGTGGAATCAGTTGCGGAGAGTGGAGCGGCGTTCGTTGTCGTGACTTGCCAGGGAGTAGTGGAGCCGCGCAGCATCCACTGCAGGGAGTGGAGCAGATTCGTGGCCGTTACTGCGGCCTGCCAGGGAGTGATGGAGCCGCACAAAATCCATCGCAGGAGGTGGAGCAGATTCGTGGCCGTTACTGCGGCCTGCCAGGGGGTCCAGGCCTGTCGGTCGAAGTCCGACTGGAGTGTCTGGCGGAGAGAGGTGGCTAGTTATCCGTCTGAGAGGAGCTCGGAGCTCGGCTCTCATGGGAGTTCGGACGAAGTCTTCCTTCAGTTGAAGTCGGGGACGAGGTCCGGCTCTCGCGGGAGTTTGGACGGAGTCTTCCCGCAGCTGGAGTCGGAGATGAGATCTGGCTCCCGTAGGAGCCCGGGCAAAGTCTACCTGCAATCAAAGTCAGGGGCAAAGTCCGGCTCCCTTAGAAGTCCGGATTAAGTTTACCAGTAGTCGGGGTCGAGGATGGAGCCCGGCTCCCGTAGGAGTCCGGGCGAGGCCTTCCAGCGGTTGAGATCGGGGATAAAGTCCGAACGGAGTCTTCCTGCGGTCGGAGTCGGAGATGAGATCTGGCTCCCGTAGGAGTCCGGGCTGAGTCTTCCTGCAATTGGAGTTATGGACGAAGTCCGGCTCCCGTAGGGGTCCAGATGAAGTTTACCTGTAAGTGAAGTCGTGGGCGGAGCCCGACTCCTATAGGAGTCCGGGCGAAATCCGCCTGCAGCCGGATTCGAAAACGAGGTCCGGCTCCCGTAGGAGTCCGGGCAGAGTCTTCCTGTAACCAGAGTTGGGGACGAGGTCCGGCTCCCGTAGGAGTCCGGACGAAGTTCACCTGCAGTGGAAGTCGGGGATGAAGTCCGGCTCCCGTGGAAGCCCGGATGAAATCTGGTAGTTGTAGGAATCTACCGTTGGTGAAGTTCAGCCATTGACGAAGTCTGGGGTAGTTCGGATTGGAGTTGAACTTGGCTGGAAGAAATCTGGAAGGGATTCGGGGAACAGTTGATAGTCATAGAAGGTCGGTTGGCGACGGAGCTCAGTGAGCACTTGGGGCGGCTTGATAGATGACTGGGGGAACTCATGTTGAAGGAGCTCGGGTGGTGCAGTGGGAGTTCGTCCGTCGGGAGAATTCAGTCAGTACTGTGAGAATCCGGCTGTTGGAGAAGTCCGGAGATATACCATCTGCAGTCGAAAGCTGGAGGAGCCCCGAGAAGGTCAATCCTGTCAAGAACTTCGGCTGAGGATATTTTATACCCAACACCAGTCCCCCTACTTTCGAGTTCGAATTTTGAATGAAGGAAGTACAGAGAGATTTTCACAGCCGAAGTTGCTCCCTTGATATCCGTGCGCAATCATCCTCAGATATTTTGGCATTCAATGCGCGTGCGCTGGAGTCTTTTCAAATCGAGGCGATCCGAAGAGGCTCTTTTGAAACTTGCAGCGAAACGGTGCTCAAGGCGTGGCGCAATAAAGGCTCTGTCAGCCGTCTGCCACTTTTTAACCGCCCGCTGTGGTGAGTGGGACATGTGGCGAAAAGAGATCGGTCAGAGGGGATTCGCAATCATCATTATGCCGGATCTCGGGGTCTATTTAAACCCGCACTCCTCCTCCAAGAGTCCCGCTCTATCCGACAGTCTCGTTCTGGCGCCCTTCTTCTCCCTGAGAACTTTGATTTTTCTAAACGCCCTTTCCAGCCTTAGACGTTCCTCGAGCCATCCTCATTTTCGCACCTTCGCACCTCCCCGAATCACTTAGGTTAGTATCGAAACTCCTTCCTCTTTTTTGTTCTTCCTTTTGTCGTTCGATCTTTCTTCCTCTTGCTCTGCACGTCAGTCCCCCTAGACCTTGTCCACGATTTTCCCCAATTTTTAGGGATTTCTCCTCTGTAAGTGGTCTCCGTGTGATTCTAGATGTCTTTCAGGGCTTCATCTTCTAGCGGCTCTAGGAGTTCGTCTGTTTCGATCTCCTAGAGTCCTCAGGCGGTAGATGAACCGGTAGCTAGAGCTGAACCTCGTTTGGTTTTTGCATCAGATGCCATTCCTTGTTCTCTGACTCTGGACTAACTCCAACTGATAAGAGTTCAGTTGGGGTTCCTCCGGAGTACGAACTGAAACTTCCTGGCCCGCCCGATCGGGATAGTGCCCCTCCCCCCGATCATTTCTGCTTGTACCAGGAGGCCTTCTGTGCCGGACTCTGGCTTCCGCTTCCATCTTTCTTTGTCGCCCTCTTCCGTTTCTTGGATATTTCTTTAGCTTCAGTGGCACCAAACTCCTTTAGGTTTTTGATAGGGTTCCTCTCTCTTTGTCATATTGTCGAAATCCAGCCCACCCTTTTCTTGTTTAGATACTTCTACACCTTCAAGCGTCATCCCACGACAAAGGACTGGTGGTACTTCTCCCCACAGTTCGATAGAAAGGAGTTGCTGAAAGGTGCCCTCTCTTCTATCCATAACTGAAAGGGAGAGTTTTTTTATGTTCGATGTCCGACCTTGAGGCTAGGGTTGCCCCCTTGGGGCTCCCCGAAGGACTCCGTCCGTCGGGCTCCCAGCCTGAGGGAGGACGATCTTCAAGCCTCCCAGAAACTCCTCCAATATCCAACTCCTTCTCTTCCTAATCTCCTGAAGGAGCAGTTTCTGTTCAACATCGGCTTGAGCCCCCTGGATCCCGCCAGTATTTCATCTCTCCTTTCCTTTTCTTCTTTTTCTTTCCTTCCCTCTCTCTCCCCTACTTCTCTTCTTTTCTCCTTTTTCACCCCCACTTTCTCTTTTTTTTTTTTTAGGTATGGACGCCGAAGAAGCACAGATACTTACCAGGGGCCTGAAGGCTCTTAAAAGAAAGGGCGCTGCGGCCTCCGGGCTGGCGAAAAAGACCCGAGTGGAGGTGATGGGTTTGGTCGCGCCCGCCCAAGCGACCTCAGCCGCCGACATCCTTGCAGACACTGAGCTTCCAGCCACCCGGGCTTCCTCGAGGGGTTTGAGTTCTCCGACCGAGGTCTCCGCTTCGGAGACCCACCCTGAGGAGGTGCCAGGGGGTGAGAGGAGGAAGAGGAGGAAGACCTTGGCCCGCAAGGTCGGCAGTCGCCGGGCTGCCACCGAAGAATCCCACGGCTCTGAAGAGGAGCAGGGGGATGATCCCTTTAGTGACAGGGACCTAATAAAAAAGCTGGTTGACGTGTGCTCACTATCCGAAGTCATCCAGAGGATCGTCCGCATCGATCCTGCACAACGAGTCTGGGACTCGCTGGGGGCCTTCTTCGAGGTAAGCAAATTCATCTTCCTTTCTTCCTTTCGCTTCTTCATTTAATTAACTTCTCAGCTTTCATTCTGACCCTCTGATCGTCCTTGCAGCTCGGACACCAACTCCTCGCCAACATCGAGATGACAAACAAGGCGGTGGAAGGTTAGCAGGTCGAGGCTGCCCGCCTTAAGGAAATGGCCCTCGAGGTGGCCGGTCTCCGAGAAGCGCTTGAGAGAGAGAGACAGACCTCGGTGGAACAGAAGGCCGCCTTGGAAGAGATGGTGAGGAGGGCGGAGGCCGAGGTTGCCAATATGGTGGAGCAGATCCCGACCTAGGTCTCAGAGGCCAGGGGTCAAACGGTGGAAGAGTTCAAGGCTTCCACCGAAATGAAGAAGTTGAAGGTTGAGTTCGGCCAAGCCGCATTCAATAAAGGATTCAAGCTCTGCCAGGAGAAGATGGTCGAGAAATTTTTCGAGCTCGACCTCAGCTTCTTGGACGAGGCATCCGAGGATGAAGCCAGACCCTCCACCGCCGTCGCAGCCACCGCGGACCACCTCCCAGAGGTGCCGAGTCCCCCCATTGATCCAGAGGTCCGAGACCTCTAACCTTGTATTCTTCCTTTATTGTAATTTTTCTTTTTTCTTTTGTCTTCAAGAAATGTTCAGTCAATAAAGTTGGTCTCCTCCTTATGGGGGACTTTTCTTCTCTTCTTTTTCTTTCTTTCTCCCCCTTTTGTTTTTCTTTCTGCAATGAGATGCGCCTTGACGCTTTTGTCTCCCGATGGCAGTGTCCTGCCGAAGCGCTTCCCTTGTCCCAGGGGATTTCGCTGAAGTCCACGATCCAGCGCCTGAAGAAGGAAGTTCTTCATTTGATGAAAAGGTCGAAGAAGATGGAAGGCGAGCTCCACAGGTTGAGGGAGGGTCACTCCGAAGCCACTGTAAAGGCCACCCGCTTCTAAAACCTCCACGTGAAGGGGATCATGGAGTACAGCCGGAGAAAGACGAACTTCGAGAGGGAGCTTGAGGAACACAGAAAGTGCGCCAGCGATCGAATTTGGGCTCAAGCTGCCAAAATCAGTTCCCTCCGAGTGGAGCTATCGGCTGCTCAGGAGAGGATTAGCCAGTTGGAAGAAAGCTCATCCTAGCTTTTGACTCGAGCCGACAGTGATCGGGAATGGTCGAAGAAGGTCTTCGACCTCCAGCAATAGCTCCAGGATGTCGAGGCGAGCTATGATGCGTACCGGGCCGGCTAGCGCAAGCAGGTGGACGAATACAAAGGGAGGCTCAGGATGGCGACCGACGAAGTTGTCCGCCTTCAAGGGTAGCTAGCTGGAGGGGCTCAGCTTGCTTCCGCTCGGGATTCCAGCGAACTCCAATCCCTGAGAAGAACTGCAGAAGAGCTATCTGTCACCCTTGGAGAGGGAAAGATCAAGCTGCAGTAATTGAAGATCCAGCTGGCATCCGAGCAGCAGGCCGTCAAGGATGCGGAGGCAGAATCTGAGGTCCTGAGAAAAAGGCATCGAGAGGCGGAGAACGAAGGCCAGCGATTTCACCGTAGATACATGGAGATATTAATGAGAGAGAGAGAATTGGAAGTAGAAGTCAAAAGTTTAAGGTGCTCCCTGGCGAGGGTCGAAGCCAAAAGTTCGAGGTCGGAGGAAGTCGGGCCTCCTTAGGGCTCTTTTTGCCTTCCGTCTTCCCATGTATATATTTTTTCTTTTGTTGTTTTGTCTTGTTCTTGTTGTTTTGCTTTTCTTCCTTTAGCCTGCTGGGCTTTGTAGTGTATATTTTATGAATGAAATGAAAAGGAGATTTTGTGTTACCTCATCCACGCATTGCGTTAAATTATCGTTCGCCGAACTTCTTTTGTCTTTTGACTTGTTCGACGTCGGTGTCATTTGGAGGTGCCCAGTCGTCGCCACATTGATTTGCTTTTCTTGTCGTCCATGGCCGTAGGCTCGAGCTCGTGGTCTGAACTTCGCATTACCTTGAAGGAGTCATTATTTTTTTGACCCGTGTCGAGAGCCTTCTTAGAAACCAGAGATGTTCGGTAGGAACTCCCATCTTTGTTGAGACGAAGTTCCCTATGTCTTTGGTGTAGTTTATTTTTTATCTGTTGCCGATATAGTTTGTCACTTTTCTTTTTAATTTTTCTCATCTTTTCTGAGTGAGGGTCCTCCCCTTGCTTTTTGCGGGGTCGCATAGAGGTGTAGAGGTGCCGTTGAGGGGACTTTTCTCTTTATCCGATCATGTTAGGCGACTGGGTTTTTGTCATCGTCAGGATGAGGTTCTCCTTCTGTTCTTGACGTAGTCGATCTCAGCTCAGGTTAGGATGAGGTTTTCCTCCTGTTTCCAACGGGACTGTGGGGGCACATAAGGGTCGTTGCAAGGGCCTCTCCCTTCATCCGGTCTAAAAGAATCGAGACTTTGACTTTGCTCATGTTAGGACAAGGTTCTCCTCCTGTTCCTAACATGGCTGTGGAGGCACATAAGGGCGCTGTAAGGCCTCTCCCCCCATCCGGTCTAAAAGAATCGGGCCTTTGACTTTGCTCATGTTAGGACGAGGTTCTCCTCTTGTTCCTAACATGGCTGTGGGGGCACATTAGGGCGTTGTAGGGCCTCTCCCCCCATCCGGTCTAAAGGAACCGGGCCTTTGACTTTGCTCATGTTAGGACGAGGTTCTTCTCCTATTCCTAACATGGCTGTGGGGGCATATTAGGGCATTGTAGGGCCTCTCCCCCCATCCAGTCTAAAGGAATCGGGCCTTTAACTTTGCTCATGTTAGGACGAGGTTCTCCTCCTGTTCCTAACATGGCCGTGGGGGCACCTAAGGGCCGTTGTATGGGCCTCTCTCCTAATCCGATCTTAGATTAATCGGGCTTTCATTTTGCTCATGTTAGGACGAGGTTCTCCTCCTGTTCCTAACATGACCTTGTTTTGATTGTTTGAAGGGGTTATCCCCTGTCGTAACAAGTCCATGCCAAAAGGGAGAGACATGCAAAGTCGAAAGGAATTTTGATTCAAAGCAAAGTCGTTAGTAATACATTTACAAGTTTTTCGAGTCCCATGGTCGTGGAAGGTCTGCTCCTCCTTGAGATCCTCCGGTGATGGAGTTGATGATCCCGATTGGAGGCCGATCTCCCGACTGCTCTTCCCTCCTCGGCGGTTTAGGTTGTGGCAGGACCCTTAGCCGATCCTCTCTGCCTTCAGGTCGGCGTCGAATGAATCTATCGAGCCAACCTCGTCTGATGAGCTCCTCGATCTCGTCTCGGAGCTGAATGCACTCCTCTGTATTATGGCCGTGGTCACGATGGTAGAGGCAGAACTTGTTAGGATTGCGCTTCCCAGGGTGTGTGCGCATCCTTTCCGACCTTGGCAGCTGCTCCCTGACCTCCATCAGCACTTAGGTTTTTGATGCATTGAGAGGGGCATAATTGCGGAACCTTCCTGGTGGAGAAACCCGTCGAACTTCGTGGTCCGGACTTCTCTGTCTGCGTACACGGGGAGGAGTATGGACACGCTTGTGCCCGGGAGGAGTTCGAGAACGTGGCCGAGCTTTTCTCGGCCCTTTTTCGACTGCGGGCTTACTCGAGTCTCCCGCCTGCCGCTCTCTCGCAGTCTCCTCATCCTTCATTTTGAAGGCTTCTTTTGCTCGGGCGTACCCTTCGGCCCGAGACAACAGATCAGCAAAATTTCTGGGGTACTTCTTCTCCAGGGAGAACAAAAGGTCATTCTTCTGAAGGCCGCCCTTCAGAGCGGCCATCGCTACCGACTGGTCCAAGTTCCTAACCTCCAGTGCGGTGACATTGAAATGGTTGATGTAGGCCCGAATGGACTCCCCCTCCCTCTGCTTGATGTTGATGAGGGACTCCGAACCCTTCCGGGGGCGCCGACTGCTGACAAAATGGGCCACAAATTGGTGGCTCATCTGATCGAAAGAAAAGATGGTACCCGACTTTAGCGTCGAGTACCAGTTTCTCGCCGCTCCCTTTAAGGTGGATGGGAAGGCTCGGTATAGAATGACGTCGGGTGCGCCATGAAGCAGCATCATCATCCGGAAGGTCTCCAGGTGGTCAACCGGGTCTGAAGTCCCGTTATAGCTTTCAAATTGGGAGAGTTTGAAGTTTGGCGGGATCGGTTCCTGGATGATCATTTGAGAAAAGGGAGGGTCAATACAAATATCCTCACCATAAGCGGAGGGAGCATGGCAGAGTTCTTCGATCCATCGGTTCATCTCCTGGAGCCTCCGGTCCAGAAAATCCTCTCGACTACGGGTCTCGAGGGTCCTCTGGCAGAATGGGGGTAGAGATCTTCCAAGGATAGAATCGTGATCCGACTGAGGGCTCTCCACCCTCAGATTCCTCTTTCCGGGAAAGATGGGGCGGCTGGCCCAAGTGGCCCGCCCTACTACCGGATTTTGGTGTTCCGGTGATGCTCTTTCCAGGCGCACTGATGCCTACAGCTGCTGCTGTATGGCCTGCACAGCTTCAGTGAGGCCTCTGACCTGCTGCGCCAGCAAGTCGAATTGCTCCACGCCAACCGTCGTTGCCGAAGGAGGAGATGGAGGCTGAGAAACTGGAGGTGAGGTCAGAGCCTGAGATCTGGCCGTGGAGGTCGTGGATCATCGCGTGGATGCCTTGTGGGGAGGCATCGGGCAAAGACCTAGTGGAGGAAGGAGGAGAGGACGTCGGAAAAGATGCCCGGAGGTGGTCCCGTTGAGCGCTCCTTTAAGAACAAGGGTACTGCGAAGACACAGTCCCTTCCTCTAGCGCCAATCCTGTTGGTGCAAAAATCTGCCTGCGTCGGAGAAGCTGGAGGTGAGGGAGTCGCGATCACCGCCGGGACCTGCAAAAGAAGTCTAAACCAGAGGTAGGGTTGCTCCGGCAAGACCCTTCGATGCTCAAGTCAGTTCTCTGCCTCAACAAGAATGGAGTGCTCGAACGAAAATTTTAGCAGAGTTTCTAGGTAAAAATGAGAGCTTAGAGAACAACATATTTGGGATCCCCTTTTTATAGGCTGGGGGAGCAACGAATTGAGAGCGATTGTTTGTAACTGCCTCGTCATGGGCCGCACGGGGCCAGGAGGAATTTATCATGAGGAGTAATGGGTGGAGTCGTGGCTGTCACCATGGCTCGCCACGTGGAATCAGTTGCGGAGAGTAGAGCGGTGTTCGTTGTCGTGACTGCCAGGGAGTAGTGGAGCTGCGCAGCATCCGCCGTAGGGAGTGGAGCAGATTCGTGGCCATTACTGCGGCCTGCCAGGGAGTGATGGAGCCGCACGAAATCTGTCGCAGGAGGTGGAGCCGATTCGTGGCTGTTACTGCAGCCTGCCAGGAGGTCCAGGCCTGTCGGCCGAAGTCCGGCTGGAGTGTCTGGCGGAGAGAGGTGGCTAGTTACCCATCTGAGAGGAGCTCGAAGCTCGGCTCTCATGGGAGTTCGGACGAAGTCTTCCTTCAGTTGAAGTCGGGGACGAGGTCCGGCTCCCGCGGGAGTCTGGACGGAGTCTTTCCGCAGCTGGAGTCGGAGACGAGATCTGGGTCCTGTAGGAGCCCGGGCAAAGTCTACCTGCAATCAAAGTCAGGGGCGAAGTCCGGCTCCCTTAGGAGTCCGGATTAAGTTTACCAGCAGTCGGGGTCGAGGACGGAGCCCGACTCCCGTAGGAGTCCGGGCGAGGCCTTCCAGTGGTTGAGATCGAGGACAAAGTCTGAACGGAGTCTTCCTGTGGCCAGAGTCGGAGACGAGATCCGGCTCCCATAGGAGTCCGGGCTGAGTCTTCCTGCAATTGGAGTTATGGGTGAAGTCCGGCTCCCGTAGGGGTCCGGATGAAGTTTACCTGTAAGTGAAGTCATGGGCGGAGCCCGACTCCCGTAGGAGTCCGAGCGAAGTCCGCCTGCAGCCGGAGTCGGGAACGAGGTCCGGCTCCCGTTGGAGTCCGGGCAGAGTCTTCCTGTAACCAGAGTTGGGGACGAGGTCCGGCTCCCGTAGGAGTCCGGACGAAGTTCACCTGCAGTGGAAGTCGGGAATGAAGTCTGGCTCCTGCGGGAGTCTGGACGGAGTCTTCCCGCAGCTGGAGTCGGAGACGAGATCTAGCTCCCGTAGGAGCCCAGGCGAAGTCTACCTGCAATCAAAGTCAGGGGCAAAGTCCGGCTCCCTTAGGAGTCCGGATTAAGTTTACTAGCAGTCGGGGTTGAGAACGGAGCCCGGCTCCCGTAGGAGTCCGGGCGAGGCCTTCCAGCGGTTGAGATCGGGGACAAAGTCCGGATGAAGTCTTCCTACGGTCGGAGTCGGAGACGAGATCCGGCTCCCGTAGGAGTCCGGGCTGAGTCTTCCTGCAATTGGAGTTATGGGCGAAGTCCGGCTCCTGTAGGGGTCCGGATGAAGTTTACCTGTAAGTGAAGTCGTGGGCGGAGCCCGACTCTCGTAGGAGTCCGGGCGAAGTCCGCCTGCAGTCGGAGTCAGGAACGAGGTCCGACTCCCATAGGAGTCCGGACAGAGTCTTCCTGTAACCAGAGTTGGGGACGAGGTCCGGCTCCCGTAGGAGTCCGGACGAAGTTCACCTGCAGTGGAAGTTGGGGATGAAGTCCGGCTCCCGTGGGAGCCCGGATGAAATCTGGTAGTTGTAGGAATCTGCCGTTGGTGAAGTTCAGCCATTGACGAAGTCCGAGGTAGTTCGGATTGGAGTTGAACTTGGCTGGAAGAAGTCTGGAAGGGATTCGGGGAACAGCTGATAGTCATAGAAGGTCGGCTGACGGCGGAGCTCAGTGAGCACTTGGGGTGGCTTGATAGATGACTGGGGGAACTCATGTTGAAGGAGCTCGGATGGTGCAGTGGGAGTTCGTCCGTCGGGGGAATTCAGTCAGTACTGTGGGAATCCGACTGTTGGAGAAGTCCGGAGAGATACCATCTGCAGTCGATAGCTGGAGGAGCCCTGGGAGGGTCAATCCTGTCAAGAACTTCGGCTGAGGGTATTTTATACCCAACAATTATTATTATTTTTTTATGTTATACTACTATTGAATGTCTTAATTTCTTAAGCTTTCTGTTTGATCCATGTAGCGAGTTTTCAGCCAATTATTCTCAAATCAGATGGCTTTAGGACAATAGGTATAGAATATCTCTCGAACCTACTTACTCGAATCAAACAGGCTATAAGTTAAAACTAGCTTTACAACAAAGCTTCTTTATTCTTCATACCTTTGGATGTGAAACTCAATGCTTGCTTAGGCAAAGAGGCCCGGTTACTCAGCATGAAGTACTTAAAAACTCTTTTTTTTTTTTTTAAATATGAAGAAATGTATAGTTACCCTACAAAAATCCATAAGAAGTAAACTCTTCTTTGATACTAATAGAAAAATTTAGAAATACTCAAAGAAAACTGTTTAGTTCTAAACTTAACTCTTTATTTAGTTTTTTTAATACTTGATCCCTCAATATCTCACAAACTCTCTAATTTGTACATCAATTTTCTTTTAAAAATATTTGGTTTAACTCGATTCTTAAGTATAATCAGATGCTTAAATACTAAATATTAATTTACTTGAGGACTTAAGAAATTCAAAAAATTTTATTATTCTCCCCCCCAACTTAATCGACATTATCCTCAATGGAGTAGAAAAAATGAATGGTGCATAAAAAGATAAAGAAAAAAGAGGGATGTCACCTGATCCAAAAATCTTTTCAAAATTAGTTCTCCCTTAACTTAGTCAATATTATGCTCAAATTTCTTCAAAAGATACGAAGCGAGACTTGATTAACTTAAATAAAATACAAAAGAAAGCAAAAGCAAAAGCAAAAGCTGGAACTAGGTTGCCTCTCAAAAAGTACTAAATTTATTGTCTTCAGTCAGACCAAATTATTGACAGATGCTTCCACATAGAGCAATCCTTTATTCCTAAAAAAATGAAGATTAGTTAAAATAAAATAAAATAAATAAATAAAAATTTAGGTTGCCTCCCAAAGAGTGCTAAGTTTATCATCTTCAGCCAGACCATACTAATTCTACCTCACTTATCCCGTATCAAATATTAGATTGACAAATTCAAGTGGATAAGGTGGGTAAGGTGAATCAAGCAGGGCATTAACCTCCTGAATTTAAATTTCTTCATTTGGTTCATTCAAAAAATTCATCTTTATAAGTGATTCGACAGGTGGTTGCTATTATGGATGAACTCTCTGATCACTAGATGGAGAAATTTCATAAGCTATTTCAGATTCTTGATTTGATCGGAGATTACAGTCAAAATCTTCTTCTCCTAGGTCAATGATCTCATAGATCTCATCCTGAATCAAGTTTACATCAACAAATTGGTCCCTTTTGTTTTCAAGATTAAAAATATTAAGATCAATAGTCATGTTTCCAAATGAGTGCTTCATGAGTCCATTGCGATAATTGATTAGGGCATTGGTGGTCGCTAAAAATGATCTTTCTAAGATTAGTGGGATGTGACCTTTTGGATTAATCACTGGTTCAGTTTCGAAGATCACAAAATTCACAGGGTAAATAAAATTACCGATCTTGATTAACACATCCTCCACAACTCCTTTGGAGATTCTCACTGATCAGCCTGCCAATTGCAATGTAACTTCTGTAGGCTTTAATTCTCCTATCCCTAATTTCTTATAGACCGAATAAGGTAAGATATTCACACTAGCCCCTAGGTCTAACAAGGCCCTATTAATGATAATTTTTCTAATGACACATGAGATTGTAAGAGATCGTGGATTTTGTACTTGACTGGCATGTGGCTTGAAAGATATGAGCACACACTAGCTACCAAGAAAGCTTTTTTAGAAACATTAGTGGTCTTTTTCTTTGTGCGTAGGTCTTTAAAAAAATTGGAATATGTGGGAACTTGTTGGATCATATCTAATAGAGAGATATTTACTTTCACTTGTTTAAATATCTCTAAGATTTGATCCACATGGACTGAGTGTCTGTTGGACCTAAGTCTATTTGAAAAAGGAGCTATAAGATTGGTGGTTGATGTCTCAGCTTGCTTGAACCTAGTGATGGGTTCTGCAATTGGCTTGGATGGCCCATCAACCTCTGTTAGTTCAAGTTCGTCAGACTTGGTCTGATCAGTCTATGGTTCAGTCGGTTGGTCTTCTTGGTTCTCAGTTATACCTATCTGATTGTCTATTTATCTCCCAGATCTTAAGGTGTGAATTACATTTACATGATTGAATCAACCTTCAGGTTGAGATTGTTGATCAATTTGGGCTCTTGGGTTAGGTTCAGGTTGGCTTGGCCATTTTTTTTTTCTCTTTCATTGATGGTGGTAGCCAATCGACTAAATTGCATTTCTAGATGGGCAATGGCTTGGGTGTTTGAATTTACAAGTTGGCCCGTGGTTTGCATGAAATTGTTGTGTTTTTTGTCAAGGCTTCAAGGCTTTTTTCTAGTAAATTATGCTTTTGGTCATTAAATTATATACTATCAGAAGTGGTTTTTATCAAAATCTCTAACCCTTTTTCGAGTGCATTAAGCCTTTGATCATTGTTGAAGCCTTGTAAATAATTTGATGGTTGAGTGGGCCTTTGATTGGATTGATTAAGGACAGGTCTACTAAGATTTGACCCTTGTGACCAAAAAAAGTTAGGATGATTCCTTTATCCTGGATTATACATTGGTGCATAAGGGTCATTTGTAGATTTATAGTGGGCAGCATTAACTTGTGCTACTTCGTTACTAGTTGGGTTCATCAAAAAGAAATATTCTTCCATGATGTGGTCTGTGGTATTACATCCATTGCAAGTAAATGTTGAAACTTGGTTCACTTGGGTGTGTCCTTTGAGTTCTAAGACTTCTAACCTACGTAGTATGGTATCTATTTTGGCCTCTGTAGCTAGGGATGTGGATACTTGGTGTATAGCACCTCTTGTAGGTTCCCTAGTTGCTTCCCATTGCAGGCTCTTTTTGGCTAGGTCCTCTAGAAATTACCAGGCTTCTATAGGCTCTTTGTTCATAAATTGATCCTGACATATTGATTCTAACATGGTTCTAGAGTTTGGATCTAGTCCTTCATAAATGATTTGGCATAGCCTCCAAGTTTCTATTCCATGGTGTGGGCATTAACTCAAAAGGTTCTTAAGACGATCAAAGTACTTCCAAAAAGACTCATCGGGTAATTGATAAAATTGATTAATTTTATTCCTAAATTTGACAATCTTATGGTGTGGAAAATTTTTTCCAAGAACACTTTAACAAAACCCTCCCATGATGCTATAGATTGGTTAGAAAGACTGTATAACCACTTTTTGGTACTATCTTTGTAGGCAAAGTTGATCAATCTAAGTTTTACAGCATCCTCAGTGAGCTATTGAAGCCACATCGTGGTGCATACTTTCTTAAATTTCCCCATAAAAATGTATGCATCCTCAATTTTAATGAATTTGGGAAGAATGTTTATGATCTGAGGTTTAATTTCAAAATTGACATCAGTTTGTGGCAGTCGGATACATGAGGATTGGGCTGACCCAACTGGGTAGCAAAGATCTTTCAGTACCCGAGATTCATGTTCGGGTTCACCCATGGTGGGCTTAAGATCTACTGGATTAAATGCAAGATTTAGATCTATTCTCACTAATCGATCAGATATTCTTGTCCAAAAAAAATTGAGAATTTTTAGTTATTTTTATAATTTTTTTTAAAGAGAAGAGGAAAGAGAGATAGATGAGAAGAGAATTTTAAAGATGAGAGCTTAAGGAGTCCTAAATCGAGAGGCGATAGAGAAGAGTATTATAATTAAGATTAATGATTGTAGGTTAGTAATCAAGTTATACAGACAATTCTAGCTAAGGATAATGCTAGATCTAGATAGCTCATAACTACCAAGGTTACCTTTGAGCACTCCAGGTAAAAGACTAGCCACTCAACTAGCCAGATAAGTGTAAGATTGGTGGGGGTCCTCCGGTTGCTTTTTTTAGATGCCAATTGAGTTGGCCAGATAAACAAACAGAACTAATTAAATAAGCACCTTCCTTCATGAACGTCGTCTCTGAACCACTTTTCTAGACACCAGTCAAACTGACTAACCCTAATCTGGTCCAACTCTCAGGATCTCTTGTCCTATTGAGCTCGAGAGTCCTTAGGGGCCAACGCCTAATTGATTTTAAGTTAAGGTTTAGGTCAATACAATATGCAGGATGGTGATTTATGGACCAAGAAAGGGTGATGAAATCTTTACCTTATCTTGTTTAGGGTTTGTGCCCTTAAGATATTTTATGAACTTATGTAATGCAAGAAGAAAAGATGGTCAGATTTGGTAGTTAGTCAAGAGTAAATTGATTTATTTTACTTTTTAGATTTTGTGATTAAGTATCTAATTTCTTAAGTAGATTATGAGGTGTCAATGTAGAGATTTTTTTTTTTTTGAAAGAAAGTAAGTTTGATTAAGAAATTAAGCAAATTAAAAAGCAAAGAAAAAGAAACTAAGAATAAGACTATTTTTTTTTAAAAAAAATAATCATACTTAGATCTCCGACAATGATGCCAAAATTTGATCGCTGTTGTAGGTGGTCAAGAATAAAAATCAACTCAAACTATATAGATAGGGTCAGTCAGCATCGTTTCCATGGGGATGTAGGGCGATTATCTTTTTTTTTTTAAGAAGAAATAAAAAGAGAATTGATTATAGAAGGATTAAAAAGAAATAAAATAATAAAAATTAAATTAAAAATATAAATTAATTTATGAAAAAAAATAAGTCAGAAAAATAATTCAAAAATTTCAAATCCATCATGCAAATTAGATTTATTTTATTTTTTTCTTATGTTGCAATATTAATTCTTGTGATTAAGATATTAGCATAGCTTATCTCTAAGGGATACGGACTGTATCAATAAATTACAACTTATCCTGTTAGAGTATAAACTATCTAAATTCAATTACAAGATATAAAATTTAATCTAACATACCACAATCTATCTCTCTTAAGTACATACTGTATCCAGAGATCACGGCACGTTAGTACAGGGTATAGGCCATATAGGCTAGATCAATATCCCAAAAAAATAAAAAGATATGAAATAAAAATATAATTTTATTGTATAATAATTAAATATAAGAAAAAAAATAAAAATTTATTTACAGGCTTCATTGTATTCATAGATTGAAAGGATTTAGCTACACATCAAGATCTCTAGTTCCATAATCTCCCAATATTTGATCCCTAAAGCTTTTTGATTTTTTTCTCCATTTTTTTCTTGCTTTCTCTCTGATTTTTTCTACTCTCTATGCTTATTCTCGGACCTCCTATTTATAGATAAATTTTTAATATTTTTTTGGTAGAAAAAAGAGTCTTAAAACTCTTAGAATTCGTATAATATCTTTTACATTAATTTCTAGTCGTCGGATCATCTTTGAACCGCTCAGATCAGCCCAAAATCTAATGTTTTAATCCTTATCAAAGTTGGATGCATTTTTGACCATCCAATCATGCTTTAGATGGGATTCCAACTGTTGGATCGTGTAAAATCATTCCTATTCAAAGTTGGGAGCATCCTCAGCCGTTGGATTGTGCGATAGATGAAATCTGGGCCGTCAGATCATGCCTAGGAATCCTTATTACACTCAGAAAAGCTGTCAGCCATTCGATCTGGGTTAGGATGAACGTGGATAGTTGGATCGTGTGAAATCACCTTCGCCCACTTTGGACCGTGCCTGTGAACTACGAAATGTTTCTGATGGACCACGTCCTGATTCTGTGGACTGAGCAGTCGGTCCACCATATCAATATTTTTTAAGATATTTTGGCTTCATTTTTGCTTCGATTTTTACCTGAAAAATAAAAAAAATATACATTAAATTTTTTAAAAATTTTATATTATTTTGTCACTTAAATTACTCAATTAAATCAACATCTATTTTTCATAAATATGCTCTAATTTTATATTTTTTAAAATTATTTATTTTTACAAAAAAATTAATTTATTCATGAAATTAGATTTTTAAGAAGATGTTAGCACCATAAATTATCAAAAATACCTTCAATAAATATAAAAATATTTCACTTATCCGATGCGATGCAGAGGTCTGACTTTGAGAAATATCTTGAGGCCATGAAATCCAAAATTCAGTCCATGAAGTTTAACGATGTGTGGACATTAGTTGATCCACCTGAAGGAGTAAAACCCATAGGATGTAAGTGGGTCTTCAAATGGAAAAGGGACATAGATGAGAAGGTGGAGACCTATAAAGCTCGTTTGGTTGCCAAGGGGTATCATCAACATTATGGTATTAACTATGATGAGATATTTTTTTCTGTGGCAATGCTCAAGTCTATTCGGATCATGCTTGTAATAGCAGCATACATGGACTATGAAGTTTGGCAAATGGATGTGAAGACAACTTTCTTAAATGGAGAGCTGAACAAAGAGGTGTATATGATATAACCTGAAGGGTTCACATCCAAAGATGAGTCCAAGATGTGCAAGCATCAGAGATCCATTTATTGATTGAAGCAAGCATCTCGGAGTTGGAACATACATTTTGATAAGGTGATCAGAATGTATGGCGTTGTTAAGAATGGAGAGGAACCTTGCATATATAAGTGGGTTAATGATTCAATAATTATTTTTTTTATTTTGTATGTGGATGATATTCTCTTAATCGAAAATGATATCCCTGCATTACAGAGAATAAAAGTGTGGCTGTTGTCATAGTTCTCTATGAAAGATCTAAGAGAAGCAGCCTATATTCTGAGGATAAGGATCTATAGGGATAGATCTAAAAGGCTACTTGGGCTCTCCTAATCTACATACATAGATACCATGCTGAAATGGTTCTACATGGAGCATTTCAAGAAAGGCTATCTTCCAATAGATCATGAAATTTCTCTCTCGAAAAGAAATTATCCAACAACCTCTCAAGAGAGAAAGCATATGAGTAGAATCCCATATGCCTCGATAATGGGTTTTATAATGTACGCCATGATATGTACAAGATCGGTATGGCATACTCATTAGGAGTAGTACACAGATATCAATCAGATCTGGATGAAAATCATTGAAAGGTTGCAAAAATCATCCTTAAGTATTTGAGAAATACTAAGGAGCAGTGCTCGTTTATGAAGAATCTGACTTGAAACTCGTGAAATACACTGATTTTAATTTTCAGTCAGATCGTGATGATAGCAAGAGCATATCGGAATACATCTTTATCCTAAATGATGGAGCTGTCTGCTGAAAAAATTTCAAGCAGCATACTATGGCCGACTCAGTATGTGAAGCGGAGTATATCACGGCATCTAATACTGCAAAAAAAGCTGTGTGGCTAAGAAAGTTCATCATCGAGCTTGGAATGGCACCCTTCATTAATAGTCTAATTTTACTTTACTGCGACAGCACTGGAGCCATAGCTCAGGCAAAGGAGCCGAAGGCACATCAGCGGATGAAGCATATTCTGCATCACTACCATCTTGTCTGAAAGATCATGGATCGAGATGATGTCGACCTTTAGAAGATCGACGAAAAGAAGAACCATTCACTAAAGTCCTTGCGGTAAAGGAGTTCGAAGATCATAAAATGAAGATGGGTATACGATACTATACCGATTGGCTTTAGTACAAGTGGAAGTTGTTGGAAAATATGTCCCAAAATCAATCGTCAGTCTGTTGATGATTATGATGTAATTATGTATAAATTAATTATTAATAAAATATTTATTTAATAATTTTCATCATAAGCTTGTACATCTTCTATATCAAACTTCTGTGTTATGATGAAAGTCCTTAAGACTATTTTAAATCGATAAAGGAGGATTTATCGTTTAGTCCTTAAATGAGTTCGAGACCAAATGATATACTATTATTAGGATGATAGACATATCAAGTATAGATAGTTATGTGCCATATGAGTTGATTGTCCTCTTAACCAATGTACATGAAGATGCTGGTATGGCATGCAGATGAAATAGTATATTTCACTGAACATTACCAACTGCAGAGCACTCTACTGTCAAGAGTTATTCTGAAGAGATATGGATATAAGTATCCTTTCGACCTGAGATCACCATGGTGACTTGCAAACAACTCACTGTGCTTTAGTGCTAGACTATATGAATTTTTAATTTAGGATCGAAAGATTTCTGGGCACAGTCAAGTATTTGTAAAGTCGGTGCGTGAGTCAAGATGGAATTGACCACTCCAAAGGATTAGAGAGAATACTTTGTGTTTCAATTTAGTAAGATCTTGGTTAGGAAAATCCTTGTGAAGAGTCACAAAATTTATTAGGTTGAGACACATAATGGATGTACTGTTAGGAGTTGACAGTTTCAACTCTAAGTCATCATAGCATCAAGGGTTAAAGAGATGAATTATATGATAACTGTATCCAAGTAGGTTCTTGAGTGTTGCTTTATATATATTCGGTCTATCCGAATATCGAGTACCATTGCTAGATGGTTACTCTGATTGGTACAGAAATCTATTTCTGTGTTATCGACTTAGGTTCGAACCTATGGGATCACACACATTAGAAGTTCCTCTTCGATCGGATGGCTGGTGAAGAGTTTCACTGGACTGAGACTCTATCATTAATGGAGGATTAGTTAGTGATTAGATCATTAATTAGCTCAATTTGATTGAACATTAAAGTTTGGATCGTCTGATTGAATTGAATTCAATCAGGTCAGATCCGATTAGGTTATGAGATGACCTAATCAGTAAGGAAAATTGATCATAATTTGATCGATCTATGGCTCAATTAATTTATTGATTTGATCAAGTTTAATTGAGATAATGGGACCCTAATTAGATTAGGTTCATCATATTTTATTTAGATCTAATTGAATTGGATTTGAAAGAAATCCAATTGGCTAAACCTTAGAGTCCCAAATAAATGGAACTCTCTCTCCCTTTGTGCCTCCCCTTCTCTCCATGCCTTCTTTCATCGTATAAATTATTTTATACACTATATAATCCACACCAAAGCCTCCTATTGTCACCCATTAGTGATAGGATTAGGTTGGATTGGTTTTGAATTCAAAGTAGTTTGAATTTCAAAACCTATGTTGATCTATATCCTCCCACACATCGGCCCCTTGTGAAGGGCACCCAATATGTGCGACAAAAGAAAATAAATCTTGATTTTTTCCATACCAAAAAGCCTTGGTCGGCCTCTTCTTTCATCTAGATATGGATGGGTTAAGTGGCGTTTGATTTAAAATTCAAAGGGAGTTTGAATTCGAATCAAACAACTCCTTATCTCATCCAAGTTTGTTTTGTGAGACAACCATAAAATGGTTATGATTTTGTGTGCCAAATGAACTTTAAATTTTACCATGAGATATCAGAGAAAAAGAGGGGCCGAACATCCTTCTTAGGGCATGAGGTTTGGGGTGGATTTCTACCATCTTGGCATGTGCAAAGGAGGAGATCTATCTCCTCTTAGGTGAGAGACCTAGAATCATTCTATGATTTCTAGATGAGGAAAAAATCAAAGAAAAGAGAGTCTTCATCTAATTTTCTTCCATCATCCAGCATCTTCCTCAGATCTATCTTCAACATCAAAAACATCTGAGATAATCGAAGAAGAAAATCAAATCATATCCGCCATTAGAAGTCAATTGCACAAGCTAGCACTCCTGCGGAGGGCTAATTGGTTCAAGGGCTTTGTGTGGACCATCCGTAGAGGTCGGATGCTTGTGCGGTTACGAGCGATCAGAGAGGACTTTCAAATCCATATTTTTGATCATGAAGTTCGACTGTCCATACTCAGGTATTAGGTTTGGAACCCTCACTGTGGTAGATTAGATCTATCACAATGTGCTAATTTTTGTTCACATGCTTGTTATTTTAAATTTAGATTTTTATGCATATAAATTCATATCATTGATCTGTTTGTAAGAGTTTTAAGATCAGATCTTATGCATGTATTTGTAGATTAAATAGTTTAATCTAATATTCTTTCACTGTAAAATTTTAAAATACATGCATGAAACCCCTGCGCATCTCAAAAATTACTACATTATATTTACAGATGACATATCAAGAATGAGTACATCTACTTAATGATGTATAAGTCTGAATTATTTAAAATATTTAAATAATTTCATAATGAGGTAGAAAAATAAATTAAAAAGAGTATTAAAACTCTTTGATCTAATCGAGGAGGTGAATAACTCTCCAGTGAATTTTTGAAATATTTAAAAGAGAATGAGATTCTCTCACAGTAGACTCCTCCTAAAACACCACAGCATAATGATGTGTCGAAAAGGAGGAATAGAATCATGTTAGACATGGCTCGATCTATGATGGACTTTGCAAGTCTGTCAATCTTCTTTGAAGAATTTGCACTCGAGTCGGCTTGTTATATACTTAATAAAATTTTAAGTCTGTAAGTAAAATACCACATCAGATGTGGACAGGACGTAAGCCGATACTCTCTCATCTTAGAATTTGGAGGTGTTTGACTTATGTCAAATGTTTGAAAATAGACAAACTTGGACCTAAGTCTGACAAGTATCTATTTATAGAATATTTAAAAGAAACTAAGGGATATTACTTCTATCTTGCTGATGAACAAAAAATATTTATCAGCAATAGGACAGTCTTTTTGGAAAAAGAGTTCTATGGGGAAAGAATTAATGCCATTAAGGTTGAACTTAATGAAATTCGATTGGTAGAAAAATCAATATAATTTAGTAAATTCATAGAATTGAATTTTATTAGATCAAACCTAGAACCAGTTATGAGACATCTTTAAGAAAATTCGATAGAGTACTGCATCAGTTGGATAGATACTATAATTTTTTGATCCGAAATGGTGATCCCGTTGAACTCGATGAGAACAACAAAGATCTGATCACCTACATGGATGCCATGCAGAGATCTAACTCTGATAAATGGCTAGAAGTCATGAAATCTGAAATGAAGTTCACGAAGATCAACGATATATGGATATTAGTTGACCCATCTAAAGGGATAAAATTCATAGGATGTAAGTGGATCATTAAAAGAAAGAGGAGCACAGATGAAAAGGTGGAGACCTATAAAATTCATCTAGTTATTAAAAATTATCGTCAGCATTATGGTATTGACTATGATGAGATATTTTCTCCTATAACAATGCTCAAGTCTATTTGGATCATACTTACAATAGAAACATATCTGGACTATGAAATCTAACAAATAGATATAAAAATTATTTTCTTAAATGGAGAACTAAAAGAAGAGGTGTATATGATACAACCTGAAGGTTTCATATCCACAGATGAGTCTAAGGTGTGCAAGCTTTAGAGGTCCATTTATAGACTAAAGTAAATATTTCAAAGTTGGAACATGCATTTTGATAAAGTGATCAGAATGTATGGCTTCATTAAGAATGAAAAAGAATCCTGCATATACAAATGGATTAATAATTCTGTGGTGCTATTTTTTATTTTGTATGTAGGTGATATTCTCTTAATCGGGAATGACATCCCTACATTATAGGGAATAAAAGTTTGACTATCATCATAGTTTTCCATGAAAGACTTGGAAAAAGCACCCTACATCCTAGGGATGAAAATCTATAAAGATAGATCTAAGAGGTTGCTTGGGTTATTCCAGTCCATGTATATTGATACTGTGCTGAAACGGTTCAGCATGGAGAATTTTAAGAAAGGCTATCTTTCAATAGGCTATGAAATTTCTCTCTTGAAGAGGGATTGCCTGAAAACTTCTCAAGAGAGAGAGCATATGAGTACGATAACATATGTTTCGATAGTAGAGTCTATTATATATGCCATGATATGTACGAAATTAAATGTGGCATACTCACTAGGGGTAGTGAGCAGATACCAGTCTGATTCGGATAAAAACCACTAGAAGATCGTAAAAACTATCCTTAAGTATTTGAGAAATACTAAAGACCAATGGCTCGTTTATGGAGAATCTGACTTAAAACTTGTGGGGCTTACAGACTTCAATTTTCAGTCAGATCATGATGATAGCAAGAGCATATCGGGATACATATTTATCCTGAATGGTGGAGTAGTCTGCTGAAAAAATTTCAAACAACACACCATGACCAACTTTACTTGCGAGGTGGAATATATCGTGACATCCGATACTGCGAAGAAAACTGTATGATTGTAGAAGTTCATCGGCAAGCTTGAAGTGGCACCCTCCCTTGATGGCCCTGTCTTGTTGTATTACGACAGCATTGGATCCATTGCTCATGCGAAGGAATTTAAGTCCCATCAGCACATCAAGCATATTCTATACCATTATCTCTAGTTCGAAAGATCATAGATCGAGGTGACATCAAGCTTCAGAAGATAGAGGTGACATCAAGCTTCAGAAGATCGATGGAAAAAAATTCTGACTGACTCATTTACTAAAGCCCTCGGTGTCAAGGAGTTCAAAGATTATAAATCGAAGATGGATATATAATACTGTATCAATTGACTTTAGTCTAAGTGAGAGTTATTGGGAATTGTGTCCCAAAGTTAATCATCAGTTATATATGAATTATAATTAATAAATATTATTTGGCTTATTTATCACATTGTGTACATCTTCTTGTTGAACTCTTATATTGTGATGAAGTTCTTAGGACTATTTTAATCAATATAAAAGGATATATCACTTAGTTCTTAAATATGTTAATGACCAAATGATATACTATTACTAGAATGATAGCTATATCAAGTGTTGGTCGTTGTGTGCCATATCAGTTTGTTGTCTTCTTAATCAAGGAGTGTGTTGACACTGATATGGCATACAGGTGAGATGTAAGAGTACATCTCATTAAACATGACCAACTCTGGAGTACTCTGCTGTCAAGAGTTACTCCGAAGTGATATAGGTATAAGTATCCCTCCAATCTGAGATCGCCACTGTGACTTGCAAGCAACTCACTATGCTATGATGCCGGACTATCTGAATTTTTAATTCAGTTCTGAAAGATTTCTGGGCACAGTCAAGTACTTGCAAAGTCGATGTGTGAGTCAAGATGGAATTGACTCCTCTAGATTATAGGAGTTAATGCATCACTGTATTTAAATTTAATAAAATCTTGATCAGAATAATCCATGAGATAGATTTGAGCGCTTGAAATACAATGCAGATGACTTTTTCAAGATTGACAGTTAAATCCTAGGTCACCTTGAGCATTAGAATCTAAAGGATGAATTATACAGTAACCATATGCCAATGGATTCTTGGATGTTGCTTTGCATACATTCGATCTATCCGGACGTCGGATATTATTGCTAGATGATCGCTTCGATTGGTATAAAAAATTATTTTTATGCTATCGACTTCAGTTCAAACCTATAGGGTCACACTCAAAAAATTTTTTTGATTGATCAGATGGTTGATCAACAATTGAGAATTGTCTAAGAGTACAATCATCAATTTGATTGATGGTTAACCTTATGCAAAAAAATATAATAAAATTAATAAAAAATTAATTAATAATTAAATTATTGATTAATTTAATTTGATTGAGTATTAAGATCAAATCTAATTAAATTATATTCAATTAGATTTGATCCAATTAGGTTATGAGATGATCTAATCGCTAAGGGTGTTCGATTTTTGATTTGATCAAAATTTGAGCTTGATTAATTTTTAATTTGATTAATATTTAATTGAGATAATTTATTACCTAATTAGATTAGGTTCAATGGTCTGATTGGGTCTAACCTAACATGGTTTGGTTGAGAACGTAATCGGATCAATTTCAAGTTCAAACGAATTTGAACCAAAACCCTAGCGCCATCTTATCTCTGTGCCATTTTCTTCCCCATGCGAGAATTATTTTTGCATAAAGGTTTCTCATGCCCAGAAGAGGATTGTCATCCACTCTTAGATCTCTTTTGGATTAGGATGAGTTTGGTTAGTGTTTGAATTCAAATGGTTTGAATTTGAGTTAAAACTACCTTGATCTCATCCTTATCCTATCCCCTATCGCTAACTCCTTGAGAAGGTTGAATTTTGTGTGACAAATGAGAAGTGAATTATCATGAGAAATATCTCATGCCTAAGCCCTTCTGACGCCCCCCTTGGATAAGGATTAGATGGTTTGAGTTTGAATTCAAAGAGAGTTTGAATTTGAACTCAAACAACCACTTTTTCTTATCCTTATCCACTCTCAACACCAACGTTAAAAAACCTTTTTGTGTGACAAAAAATGAGAGGCTTTTATCATGAGAAGTGTTTTCAGATTGGGGCATGAAAATAGAGAGGGGCCGGGCTTCTGTGCGTGTGTAACAGAGAAAAAATCCTTCCTCTTGGGCACGAGTTCTAGGATGGGTTCCTTAGGGTTTCGACTCTAGGGTTTAGTGGGAAGATAAAAAGAGAGAAAAGATTGTCTTCTCCTCAGATTCTTCAAGTACCTTGCTTCCTTCATTGCATCCTTCTAATTTTTGGAGGAGTTTGGGAGATTCGAAGAAGGATCGAGATCGGCTGTCAAGTTCATCCCTGTGCGGGCTAGCAATCCTGGAGGGACCAATCAACACCAGAACTTTGAGTAGATGATCCATAAAGGTCAGATACTCTATGCGGCTACGAACAACTAGCGAGACCTTCAGATCGTCATCTATGGTTACAGTGTTCATCTACCTATGCTTAAGTATATGGTTTGGAACCTTGATAGTTGTAGAATTGATCTACTGTGTAAACTAGTTTTCATGCATGATATGCTGATTTTATAGTTCAAATTTTTACATGCACATATACATGCTATAGATCCTTATGTAGGGTATTTTATGATCGATCATATGCTTGCATTATAGATTAAAATATTTAATCTAAATTTATTCTATTGCAAAAAGTTTTAAAATGCATGCTTGAAACCCCTACGATTTTCCTTCACAAAGAACTCAACCAAATGGTGGATGCTGAGAGATCGGCAATCGATGCTATTAGGAGTGAACTTATCTTAGCTTGGAGGACTCTTGCTGATCTCTTAGAAACTTTGAGTAAAGATAGGCCATGATGGGCGAACTCTACATCAAGCTTGCTGAGAGCACGGTAGCAGCCAACCATGCCAAAATGACTATTTGGCAGTTAGAGGACTAGCTTGCCATGATTTTCATAATGCAACTCTTGAAATTGTGGAGGTATCAACCATGGCCATGGACGTTGGCTTCGAAGAGTGTAGGAGCTTAGTCAGATGATATTTTTCTGAAGTCGACTCCCACCTTAATACCCTCAGAGGTAATGGACGTGCTAATCATGGGGGCACCATAGCTAGAGGATCATTTGGTTCAACGACTGAAGGAAGGTTGGGCGTCGAAGCTTGGTTAGCCAAAGGTAGGCCATCCTAATGATTGATGTAATTTTTTTATTTTTCTTCTTGTAAACATCTGTCTTGTAGCTTCTATAACAAGTTTATCAATAAAATGAACTTGAAACTTTTGTTTCACCTATACTTTTGTAATTTATGACTTTGTGTTCGCATAGTTTGGGTTTTGTTGTGTACGATCCTTGTGTTGGAGAATTTCACGGAGATATTTCTAGATAGGCCATTGCCTTTGCTTTGAGCGTCCCTAGAGGTTTAGCTCTGTGAGGGCTTAGGTTGTGCTTCATATGTTGTTGAAGTTGGTAGGCTGAGGATTTTTATAGGTGAGCCCTCATTTGTTGTTAAAATTGATAGACCGAGGGTTCTTATAGGTTAGCCCTCCGAAGATCTTTTTAGGTTAGCTTTCATTTCTCGCATGACTAATATCTTCATGGATGCTGGTTCACTAAAAAGCGAGCGATCTTTAGAAGTCTTTATATGTTAACCCTTACTTCCTAATCATAGAGGTCTTCTACTCATGTAGGTTGGAACGGCGGAGTTGGATCGGTGAATGTTGGGGGTCCTTACGAGTTAGCCCCCACTTCTCATACGACTAAGGTCTTCATAGGCATTGGCTCACTGAAAAGTGAGCAATCTTTGAGGATCCTTATAAGTTAGCCTCCATTTCTTAGTCACCAAGATCTTTATTGTTGATCCCTTGGATCGAAGAATTTCAAGGATCCTTTTAGATTAACCCTCACTTCTTGCATAGTTAAGATCTTCATGGGTGCTGGCTTGCTAAAAAGTGAGCGGCCTTCGAAGATTTTTATAAGTTAGCCCCCGCTTCTTAGTCACTGAGGCCTTCGGTTTGTTAGTCACAAGAGACAATAGTATTTTTGGAAAAGAGATCATTTTATTAGTGGATAGTCAAGTTACATTATTGGTAATACATTCGGAGATTCTCTGAGTTTTATGGCTGAGGTAAGGGTGTCCCATCTAGTTGCTTTAGATGATAAGTCTCTGATCTGATGACTTCATCCATTTGGTAAGGGCCTTCTCACTTTGGGGATAATTTTTCATGTTTTATGGGTTGGGAGACTTTGGCTCGTTGTAGGAATTAGATCATCGGCTTTGAATTCTTTGTTCTAGATGTGAAAATTGTAATACCATGCCATCCTTTGTTAATAGGCCATTATCCGCACTCATGCTTTCTCATGAACTCCTTCGAGCAAATCTAGATTGGCATGAAGCTGCTCTGCATCCTCTGGTCACCATAGCTTTCGATCCAATGTGAAGGGAGTCCAATTTCTACGAAAATGATGGCTTCTATTTCGAAGAAGAGGTTGAAGGGTGTCTCCTTTGTGGATGTCCTTTAAGTAGTTTGGTAAGCCTAGAGCATGTTATGTAACTCATCCACCCATGCTCTTCTAGCTCGATCGATCCTTGCCTTTAGTCCCTGTAAAAGGATATAGTTAGTTACCTCAGCCTCATCGTTGGCCTACGGGTGTCCCATTAAAGTGAAGTGTTGGGCAATACCATAGCTTTAACAAAATTTGATGAATTTGGAGCCCAGGAACTAGCATCTGTTGTCGATGATTAGCACCCATAGGAGATCGAATCGACAAATAATGAACTTCCAGATGAAGTCCGTTACTTTGGCTTTGATAATTTTGGCTAAGGGCTTAGCTTTTACAGACTTGGTGAAGTAGTTGATGGTTACAAATAAAAATTTTCTTTGATCCGATGCTAGCGGAAAGGGGCTTAGAATATCTATTTTTCATTGTGCGAATGGCCAAGGAGCGGCTATCAGGACTAGCAGAATGATTGGCTGGTGCTGGATATTGACATTCCATTGACATCAGTTGCAGCACTTAGCAAGATCAGTAGCATCATCTTGCATTGTAGGTCAGTAATACCCCTACCAAAGCATCTTGTAGGCCAGTAACTTGTTTGTTGGGATTCGTTAGGTGTCATACATGCAGAATTTTCAAAATGATTTCGAAAATACAGCAGAAAATAGATTAAAACTACTTTTAATCTACGCATGCATAAATCTAATCTTGCACCTACAGATCTAATTTATATGATAAAAACAAGAAAAATTTATATTTGATTTTATAAATAAAATTTAACTTGGTGATTGGATCACCTATCTGAATCGCAAAATCCTTCTTCAAATTTGGATTTGAGAATGTCTACAGGTTTCGTTGAAAGCCGCACACATATTTAGCTTTTATGGATATCCATATGGGACTGAAATAGATCGAAAGCATCGAAAATCATCGAGGTACTAACTTTCTTTCAGATCTTTGCTTTGTTAGTTTGGATCTGATCTCCTTCTTCGATCATCATAGAAGAAGATCCAAAGATCTATGCACAGACTGTTGTCACACAGCACTGGAGGAATGCAGAGAGATGCTAGGAGAACTCTTTCTATTTCTTTTTTTCTCCCTTTCTGATCTCTCTCTTGCTGATCTCTCTCTCTTTAATTGACCGACCAGGAGCTTTGGGGCGTGTGGAACAAAGGAGGAAGGACAAGAGGGGTGGCGGTACAAATGGGTTCAATCAGATTATCCTTTCTTACGCCCAAGAGAATCCTCCTTTTTATAATTGGCGACCAAGGGATTGGATAGAGTTTAATTAATTCTGTACTCTTATCTAATAAGAATTCGAGTTAAAACTTGAACCAATCCAACCCAATCAGATAAGGAGAGAAAGAGACTCAGGGAAGAGGGGGTGACAACTTTTGTTTCCCCTCTCTCCATTTTTGCACATGCCAAAAGTGGGGGGAGCGCATCCCCATGCATGCCCCTCCTTTCTACTATGAGACAGGATAGAGAGTCCTAGTAAACCTAGGACTCTTGCATCTTTATCCAATCAAACTCAATCTGGACTCAATCTGAGTTTGATTTGAATCCGATTCGAATTCGATTCGAGCCTGAATCGTTCCAGACTCAGTCTTCATCCAATCATGACTCAAATTTAAAATTTAGATGCCCAATTAGACTCATATAAGTCAAGTCCAAATAAATTAAATTTGGTTTAATTATTTAAGACTTGATCTCCAATTTGATCTTATCAAATTAGATTGCAACAATTGTAATTAGGTCCTCCTTGATAACTGTTAGTTGATCCAACATTTGTAACTTTTACAAATTGATCCAACTTATGAATATGATTGATAATTTGATCATGATCCAACCGTTTGATGTGATCAAACCCCTTTTGTGTATGACCTCATAGGTTTTATTCTATCTAGTAGTGAGACATATCATGATCTCTATCATAATATCATCAAAATATTTTTTGATGGATTGGAACATTTTCAACTCTCATCCATCGAAAATCATCGATCCAGAATGATCTTAGTGAGCTTTCACAATCTACTAGTAAAGTCTAGTAGCATGTGGTAGCAACTCAGTAGAATAGAATAATTAGAACCCCTAGATATAGTTATTATGTGATTCAGTTCCTTTATCATGAGTTTTAATAAGATGGAGGTTATAGAAATTCATCAAACCTCAATATCCATCATATGAAAGATTCGATTAGCTTGAGTCCAAATTATAATATTAATAGAAACTTCTTTTTATCAATCACCTTGCTATGGCCACAGACTTAAGGACTCAGCCTCTCAAACCCTATAAGATTACTCCTTATCTACTAAGATCGATAAATTCTATCTAGGTGCGCATCCTATGTTGGGAATTATGTCCTAAAACCAACCGTGTGATGATTGAGTTCATCCTTGTATATAAATTATTGATTATTAAATAATATTATTCTAATATTTTTCATCACAAAGTGACATCTTCCTTAAACTCTTGTACTATGATGAAGTCCCTAGAATTATGCTAGTGTATGATAAAGAGAGAATTTATCGTATAGTTCTTAAACAAGTTCACGACCAAATGATACGTCATTACGGGATGATTATATTTATCAAATGAAGATCGTTGTGTGCCATATGGGTTGGTTGTCCTCTTAATCAAGGAGTATGGTGACACTGGTATGGTATACAGGTGAGATGTAAGGGTATATTGTCACTGAACAAGTGACTCACCTACTGATCATTCTGCTGTCAAGAGCTGCTCGCGAAACACATAGGTATAAATATCCTTCAAACCTAAGATCACTATAATGACTTGCAAGCAACTCACTATGTTTTGATGTCAAACTACCCGAATTTTTAATACAGTGATGGAAGGCTATTGGGTATAGTCAAGTATTTGTAGAGTCTGTGTGTGGATCAAGATGGGATTGACCCTTCTAGATTATTGGAGTTGATGTATCACTGTATTTTAATTTAATTAATCTCAGACCATCCTAGAGCATCTAGGGTCAAAAGGATGAATTATGCAGTCACCATGAGTATGGGTTCTGGAATATTCTTTTGCGATAATTTAACCTATCTGAACATCGAAAATCATTGCTAGATGGTATCTCGATTAGTGCAGAAATTGGTTCTTGTGCTACCAGCTTAGTGTTTGAACCTATAGAGTCACGCACACAAGTCAGATAAAGTAGGAAGGAATTAATCTATGTTTATATGTCCAATCTGAAAGTACTTGACTTGATAGAACATATAAGCTAACTTGATTGAAAATTGAGTTATGGATCAAATAGGATTGAAGAGTTGACTATGTCTAGCTAGCACTACACATGAGGTTCAGATTCAATCCCGGGGATGAACAATTTCTATCTACGATCCATAAAATATATGAAAGATTGAATTTAAGTACTAATTAATTTTAGATTAGATTTGAATTAATTCAACTTAAATAGATCTAAAATCTAAGTTAGACTTGGTATAAAAGTTCTAAAGAGTTTAGGATTGACAGCCTTTCGAAATTATTTCGAACCGGCTTCGAATCGGACTTGAATCGAATCTATTTTGGAGGAGATATGAGTATTTCTACTTGCACTGGGAATACCCACTTATGAAGCATGACCAAAAATTAGTTTGGTGCTTATTTGAAAAATTCCAAGTGGGTGTGAAAGTGGATGCAAAATGGATATCATAAGTGATGGCAATTATATCTAATGTAGGAGTTCTTCTTTCATGAGTATTGGATCAATTTAAATCAGATTTGAATAAAGAGTCCTCCTCTCATTGGGTCATGAGAATCATCTATAAATAGAAAATGTCTCTACCTATGGATGAAAGAAGAGAATAGAATAGCAAATAAATCAAATTGAGAGAAGAGAAAAAGAGAGAGAGACAGGCGTGTGAAGAGAGAGGTTCTTCATCTTCTACATCTCTCCCTTTGTTGCCGCCTCCTCTCATTGAATGTGGATCCTTCTTAGGCATCTTACCTACTGGTATGAGATGTCACATCATCATATCTCATCCCTCGATTGATTGTGTATGCGAAGCTAAATGGATTGGAGTTCACCCTACTTTCCTGTGGTGTCTGACGTGCATGCGAAGCAGAGAGTCTGCATATCCAGACCTCCGTGAAGGTTTATATCAGATAATTTAGAATTTGATCCTTGATTCTACTGCAATTTAGATAAAAATTTAATCCATAAATAAGTAGAATATTAGAAAAAAATTTTAAATGCAACTTGGGCATTCTAGAGGAAAACTGTTTTCTTCCCTTCAACTGGTATCAGAGCCAGGTTTAAAATATATATATATAAAATAAATTTTTTTATGATTATTTATATGATATATAATTGAGATTTTTTGTGTGATATTAAATCTCATTTAAATCTATTTATATAAAATTTTTTATTTGATTTTTATTAGATTAGTGGTGCTTAATCAATGGTTGATTGAGGTTGTTATGCTGTTGCTGAATTTTTGATTAAAAATAATGAGAATTAAAAATTTATTTTAAATTTATTTTAATAAAATTTTAATTTTATTATTTTTTTATAAAGTAAGAATTATTTTTGATTTAAATTAGATCTATTTTGATAGATATTTAGATCTAAATCCTATCATAATTCAGTACTACGTGAAAATAGATTTTATCAGAAATTAATTCTTTATGCATTCATGTTTACATCTAATTATTTTTTTATTTGATATCAAATCTAAAATTAATATTTTATAATCACTATAAGATAAGTTTTAGATTTAATATGATGTATATAATACATCAAATCTAATTGGATTAAATAAAGAACATAATTGATGAGATAAAGGATATGTTCATGACATAAAATAGTTTTGTCAATAATTGCATGTTGATGTAATTATATATGAAATTAGATTTTAGATCTTAGTATCCTAGTACTTGGATTGATGAGATCACTAGACCGTCCGGTCATAAGAGATTGAAGAGATTAATCTCTCTTTTGCCTATTCAATGGATTCTCTTATGACGTGTAGGGGTGTCATTGTGATCCTATTTCATGAAGAAGAAAAATAAATAGATTTTTATATATTATTTTGATCATAAATATATTTAAATTAGATCTAAAATAATTTATGATTCATTATAATAGGATAAAATTCAGATATAAAATTATTTTAGATTTGAATTACATATTACATATGATGTAATTGGTATTGATCTAAAAGTTGTCATGACACATGAGATGTATGAATGAAGTTTAGATCTTACCTATGTATGTTTAATTGTTAAATATATTATAAAAATTTATTTTCATATGTCGAAACATATAGTATGCTTCACTTGAAATCTTATAGAATAGTTCTACAAACTGAAACACACGTTTCACACACTTAATTTTGAATTAAGTTTGAATGATTTAGAATTGAGAATTAAAGATTATTAAAAAACCACATAATATGATGAGCAAAGGGTTAGCATGGATCAGGTCCTTTTAATGGATTAGACCTAGGGTTAGGAACACATATAGATCAAGTAGAGAAATTAATTAAATCTAATCAAGTATTGAGTTAGATTAGGTCAATATTTTTTTAAATCAATCTCAATAGTTAAAATTTGATCATTCATGTGTTTGACCCTAATAAATGGACCATGATCATGGCTTCGTGGTTGAGCCCGAATCTTCTGGTGTGCCAAATCGAAACTAATTAATCAGTTGGTGTCTAAGATAAGTTTGATAGACTCGATCAAGTGATTTTTAATTGAGAGCTATTCCTCTAGATGCATCTACAGTGAGTTAAGGGTAGATCCCTCCCATTGATCTCACTTATCTGGCCAACATGGTATATTATGTTTTGATTAGATTACTAGTCGATTCGTGCAAACCCATGCCATTAAGGTGAATCAGTGTGACTGATTTAGGTATCTTTAGACCAGCTTGTGTTTAATCCTTTACATGACTTGATGAAGTCAGTGGAAGGATTTGCAGCTTACAGGTCGACTTCTTTTCTTATTCTCAGATCAATGAAATTAAATTTTTTAAATTATTAAGTCCATAAAGTGATAAAGTTATGAGATAACTTGATAATTATCTCCCATTAAGGTATGTGATAATGAGTCCAATATTTTAAATAAGCATTGGAGGCACCACACGCCTGGTGTCTATTACGTATTGGAATTGTCATTCATCATATAACCATCATGATGTACCTTCAGATCAATGCTTAGATTGGCCGAGCCACACTCGGGCTTGGACATCTATTTGTTGGATATACTTGATGTATTATGTTAATGGTTGGACCTAACCAGGATCTTCAGTGGAGGCGCCACATGCCTACTGAAGGAAAGTCTGGGGCAAAACCCAATACTAGAAGTTGTTTGGAGAAATAATTGGTTATGAACCTACCCATGGATGCACTAGGGTTGGCCGAGCCACACTCGGACCCGAATGCAGTCTGTGTGGATTCTAATACCCACTAAGAAATTAATGTAATTCCTCGAGTTGGAGGTAGAGGCTACCAATTCGCAAAAAAAATAGTGAGAGGACCTTTAGACTAAAGTCCATATCTTCAGGATTAAAAATAATAATAATAATTCATTACCAATAGGCTAATATTTTCTCCTTTCAATTATAGCCAACACACTATCCCTCCGTTTGCTGTTGGATAGCGACAAGCTCACCAGACCCAACTTCGATAGCTGGTATCAAAAGTTGAAGATCGTATTAGAGTACTAGAAGATTTTGTATGTCCTTACAGATCAGGTACCTGAAGAACCTACAGTCAATGCTCCTCGTGCTGTGAGTGACACTTACATGAAGTGGCTCAATGATCGCACAACTGTGTGTTGCATTATGAGGGTAGCTATGAACAATGAACTTAGTCATAAGTTTGAGGATGCACAGCCTGAGGAGATGATTCAAATGTTGAATGAGTCCTTCAGCATCCTTGAGGATGCAGAGAGATATAAAACCTTCTGCATAGTGTTCAATATCCGTATGCGTGAGGGAGCTTCAATCACCGATCATGTATTATACATGATTGAGTAGACTGAATGCCTTAATAAACTTGACTTTCCGTTGCATGAACAATTAGGCAAGGATGCTATCCTCAATTCGTTATCAAAATCCTACCTATCCTTTCTCAATCATTATAGATTGACGAAGCCTGCAGTAAACTATCATGATTTGCTAGGGTTATTGTAGACTTTTGAGAAGGATCACCAGCTTCAAAAAGAGCCAGTGAATTTAGCGGGAGGTTCATCTGCAGGACGTCGATCCTCTAGGAGAGAAAAGAAGAAAAAGAAGAAAAATTTCATGCCATCGATCCTAAGCAAAGCAAACCATCAAAAATTGATAAGAGCCAGGCAGAATGCTTCTTCTGTAAGAAATTGGGTCATTAAAAAAAGAATTATCCTGCTTATATAGCCATCCTTGACCCAAATAGACCTAAGAACAAGAGAAAAAGATAAGTGATTATTTCACAAGATATTTATATAATAACATCTTGTAATTTCTTTATCTGTGATACTACTACCTGGGTATTGGATATTAAAAATCTTATAAATATATGCAATTCATTGCAAGAACTGTAGGTAAGTAAAAAATTTTGAGAGGACGAGCGGTTCCTTAATGTTGGAGATGGAAGCCTTATTCTAGTTCTGACCTTGAAAACTTTGTAGCTGGTCTTCGAGTCCAGTAGTGTCATGTTAGATGATTGTCATTATTGTCCCTCTTTTATGATGAATGTCATCTCTGTAGGTCTTTTGGTCAAATTTGGTTATAAGTTTATAATAAAGGATGATTTTATGATATCATTATGAATGATACTACAATTATGCATATATAATTAAAATATGACGTATACATAATATCACAGTCTGTTAGTGTAATGTATACACCTAGTAAAAGTCCCAAAATAGATAATGTCAGCGAATCCTACCTTTGGCATTGTAGGCTTGGTCATGTGAATAAGAATATGATTGACAGGTTGATCAAGGAATGTGTCCTTGAGATAGATGATTGTGAATCATTGCCTACCTGTGAATCTTATCTACTTGGTAAGATGACTAAGTCACCTTTTAAAGAAAAAAGTAAAAGAGTCAGTAATATCCTAGGTCTAATACATACTAATGTATGTGGGCCTATGAACATAAGTACCAAAGGAGGATACTACTACTTCATTACGTTTATAGACGACCTATCAAGGTATGGGTATGTCTATCTTATGAAGTATAAGTCAGAATCATTTGAAATGTTTAAACGATTCTATATTGAAGTAGAAAAATAAACTGAAAAGAGTATTAAGATCCTTCGATCAGACCGAAGAGGTGAATACATCATCAGTGAGTTTCTGACATATCTAGAAGAGAATGGGATTCTCTCATAATGGACCCCTCCTGGAATACCACAACATAATGGTGTGTCTGAGAGGAGGAATGGAACCTTGTTAGACATGGTCCGATCCATGATGGGCTTTTTCAGTCTGTCAATATCTTTTTGGGGATATGCTCTAGAGATTGGTTGCTATATTTTGAATAAGGTGCCCAGCAAGTCGGTCAATAAACTCCATATGAGATATGGATTGGGCGTAAGCCGGTGCTCTCACATCTTAGGGTCTGGAGGTGTCCAGCTTATGTCAAGTGTTTAAAGATAGATAAGCTTGGACCGAAGTTCGATAGATACTTGTTCATAGGGTACCCAAAGAAAATTAAAAGGTACTACTTCTATCTCGCTGCAGAATAAAAGGTGTTTGTCAGCAGTCGGATAGTCTTTTTGGAAAAAGAGTTCCTTGGTGAAGGAGCTAATACCTGTAAAATTGAATTTGATGAAGTTCATGAGGTGGAAGGACCGACACATACTGATTTGGTTGGTGAATTGAATTCGGAGCCAGTAGAGACACCATTAAGGAGATCCGATAGAGTACCGCATTAGTCGGACAGATACTACGATTTTCTAATCTGGGATGGTGATCCTATTGAACTTGATAAGAATGATGAGGATCCAATCACCTATATGGAGGCCATACAAAAGCTCGACTCCCAAAAATGGCTTGAGGCCATGAAGTTCGAGATGGAGTCCATGGAGATCAATAGTGTCTGGACACTAGTTGATCCATCCCAAGGGATAAAACCCATAGGATGTAAATAGATTTTCAAGAGAAAAAGAGAAGCGAACGGGAAGGTAGAGACCTATAAAGCCCGTCTGTTGCCCAGCTATGCAATCCAAGAGGGAGGGTGAATTGGGTTTCCAAAAATTTTAAACTTAACTTTCAATTTATGAAGATTATTTAACAATAGCAAGATAAGTAAGAAGAGTGTAATTGATTCAAGGCTAATGGTTGAATGCAAGAATGCAAGAAAATAAAGAAGTTCTAAAGAAGAGCAATTAGGCACAACACAAACAAGAGGATTTATAGTGGTTCGGTGCCAACCTTGCACCTACATCCACTCCCCAAGCTCCTACTTGAGAATTTCAATCCACTAACTTGTATTCAACCTGAATACACTCGTCAGAAACTCCGACTCTAGCTATCCCAAGCTAGTCCACTTGTTTCTCGGGTACAAGCCAACCCAATACAATCCGATTCAATATTCGGATCAACTTTTCTACATTTTGGAACCTTTTCAAAACAAAAATAATAACTCAAAAAAAGTATTATAATTAACAGCACAGAAAATACAAAAGAAACTCCTTTAATGAGCGAATGAAGCTTTAAATATACTTTACTCAAATAGAAGAAAGCTCTTTCTGATTTCTTCAAGGTGGTTGGAGACTTGAATGAGCACTTGAGGAGTTGGTGAACTTGGATTAAAAGCTTCTTGAATGCTTTGAGTGGGCTCTTGCTTAGAGCTGAAATGTATGCTTGAAATCCTTTTTAAAACCCTTCTCTTTTTCTCTATATCTCCTTGATTCCCTCCTTTAAGTCCCTATATATATCTTCAAATAATGGTGGAGAGCAATCTGGACTGAAATAGAGCCGTTAGAGCACATTAAATGAGCATTAAATGCAAATAAAATGGGTAAAAAACTAGCCATTGTGGAACTTTTCCATCACAGAGGTCGACTCATAGGGTCGACTCATGCTCATGGGTCGACTCATAGGGTCGACCTCTGTGGAACAGAACAAAAAATGACTGTTCTGTAATTTTAGTCTACAAAGCAGCAGAGGTCGACTCATAAGATCGACTCATGCCAATGGATCAACTCATAGGGTCGACTCACAGAGAGTGCCAGCCAAAATTTCAGCGTGTCGTTCAGCTCTTTAGGCCATGAGTCGACTCATGGGGTCGACTCAAAAATAAAAATCTGGTTTTCTTGCAAAATATACTTCCAAAAATGTTGAAATTTTCTCCAGTAGACTACACGTCTTTTGTTCTTGTTCTTGAGGCTTCTGAATCAGGTATTGATGAAATTATGATTTTGCCCCTGAAATGCAATAAGTCTTTTTCCAAGTCAAGATCATTAGTAATCCCCTCAAATTCTTTGTAATCATCAAAATCAATTCAAGGAGCAACAATCTTTTCCTTTTTGATGATGACAAAATACTTGAGCAAAAGCATATATAAAGTATTGAGCATGAATTTTAAATTTATAACGATGCATCACTTAAATATCATAGCCAAGTATTGGAACGAAATGCATCATAAGCAGTTTTAAGACAGATTTAAAATTTGCTAAAAATTTGAACTTTTCTTATAAATTTGAAATTTGCTTATAATTCAATCTGTATTGCTCTTATTGCTCAATCTTGATCTTAATGATCAATCTTTACTGCTCTTATTGCTTTGCTCAATCTCATCAATCTTGATTCTCTAATCTTGATTTCCTACTCCCCCTTTTTGACAGCATCAATTGAGATTCTCTACTCCCCCTTTAATAATTAAATTTTTATTTTATTTCTTCTTTTTGATGGGATCAATTTTACTTCTTAAGCTTTCTTCTTTAATTGCTTGTTTATATATTGCTTATTGTTCTACTCTCCCTCAACATAGCACTCGTAAAAGATATATTTATTGAAAAGATATTGCTATTCCAGTATTGCAGAATTTAAAAGTATCTTCAAGTTGATCACATTCAGAGATATTCATTGAAAGACAAAGGATATATATATATATTCAAAAGATCTTTAAGTACAAAGATGTTTTAATACATAATTGTTGACTCAGAGAACAAAAGACATGGATAGAAACTATTCAAAAGTCAAACAGTCAACATTGCATTACATATCCTAGACAAAAACTAAAGAAAAGACAGACTACACTAGATCTTGTAGATATCATGACTGGATGGATCGGAGTCTGATGAGTCAGAAATGGGGTGAGGAGATGAAGGATCACGACCGGTTCGACCTCGACCGCGTCTGCCTCTGCCACAGATAGAGGTGCCAGCACGAGGGACGGGTGAGAGGATCCTGAAGGCTAAGAAGCAAAGGACTGTGCTACAAGTGATAGTCTGATGGTATCCAGAAGGTTTAAAGCTCTTGAAATAGATTGTAGCAGTGCAGTGAATTGAGTGAAAGCATGCTCACTAGAGCCTCTGATCTCTCTCCTCAGAAAATCAAACCCACTCTCCAAGACTCCTCACAGTCTGGCTGCCTCCGCAGATAGGTTTGAGACCTCAGTGATGTCCTCATGTGGCTGTGGATGGGCCAGAGCTAGCACTTGCCTCTGCAAGTCAAATACTCTGCTAGTCAGTCTCACCACACAACCCTCAAGCTGCTCGATGTGAACTGACTGATCAGAAATCATCTGGAATACAGTGGAGATATGGGGGATCAGTGACTGATCAGATACACTGTGAAATGTCGATCCCTGAGCAAAAGCTGAAGTACCCATCTGACGAGATAGTATGGAAGCTACGTGCTGAGATATCATCTCTATCTGGTCATCAGTCAATCTGATCTCTGAGGGATGTGCTCTGCTGTCCAGCTGCTGGACTGAAGTGTGCCTCCTCATAGACTCTGATGGCCCTACCTCATGGTCAGAAATAAACTGAATGTCTGGAGATACAGCCCTGTGATCATGAAGAGATGATGATGGTCCTTCCTCCTCTGCTCTGCCCTCAGCTCTCTCTTCCACACCCTTTGTCCAACCACCATCAGTCTTGGAAAATCCCATGCGGTGCAGAGTATGGCGGTTGATAGTGTCGGAGTGAGAAAGCCTAGCTACTGCCTCCCCCTCAAAGCTAACTCCAAACCTCCTGAATACTAAAGTGAGAGCCATGCCGAAAGGCAAATGTGCCTTGGACTTTTTTAAGGTCTCTCTCATAGCTTCAATCATCAATGCCGGGAGGTTTAGGGGAGTTTGAGTAATGATATGATACATAATGCAGATGTCCCGGCCTGAGAGGAGATCATATCTACCACTTCTAGGAAAGAATAACTTAGTTACCATTTGGTGTAGAAGCCTCATCTCAACGGAAAGGATCTTGGCCTCTAATTTGTTTAGGCTTCCTGTGAAGGTTCTTCCTAGAATTACATTTATTTCCTCCTCCTTAACAGGGAGTTCCATGTTTGAGTATCCCTCACAGGATAGATGAAGAATTTCCCCCAAAAGCATAGGATCAAGGCTAATTTCTATACCTTTTACTGTGGATTTTACTGTTTTATTGCCATATCCCATATTCAGATAAAATTTCCTAACAAGATCCACATAGGTATTTTCTTTAAGTGAGCAGTAGAATTCTCAACCTTGATCCTTGATTTTTGATCCGATAGAGAACCTCTCCTTATCAAAAAATCTGAAATCAATGTTTTTGCCGGGCTCTACCTTCCTATCGGAGAGGAGAATCTTACTGGGGCTAATTGGAGACCGAGATGTAGCTGGAGCAGATGCAGGAGCAGGGATTGAACCTGACATGGTCTCGGTTGCCTGTCTCTTCCGGCGCACACCCTCTTCCAACCCACGGACTGATTTTTTCCTTTGTGGAAGCTTCTTTTTCGAAGCCATTTCCACAACCAGAGCTAGCAAGGATCTTAGGAGATCAAATGTGTGGAGAGATAGAAGGTTTTTAAGGGAAGGGAAAGGATTTTGGAGAGGAGGAGTGCCGATTTGGAGAAGACGGGTAGAGTATAGGAAAAGGGAGGAGCTTGGTTCCAAAAGGGTGATTTTGAGAATGAGAGATGGTGGGAGAAGAGTTTTTGAGGAAGAACTTGGGTTTGAGGAAGAAGAGAGGGGATCTTTTGGCTTGGTGGAAGAAAGAAGATGAGGAGTTGGGTCAGCTCAAGGGAGGTTTTCAACAAAAGGAAGCGCCCGAATGATTTGGTTAAAAATTACAAGTTTACCTTGGGATCGACCCTGGGGGTCAACTCATGGCACAGAGAAATTCAAAAAATTGATGAATCAATTTCAAAAAAATTTAAAATATTATGGGAAGGATGTACACCCAAAAATTGATTATGAGAATGATTATTTTGGGTGATTGAGCTCAAGAGATGAGAAGTAAGCTAAAAGAATTTTTGATATTGATATCTTGGAATCAGAGAGACACCTAAGCAGATGGATCAAGGATTCCTAGTTCTCTCCTGATTTCACAAAATCTATCTTCACTTAAGACCTTGGTAAAGATGTCAGATAATTATTTTTTAGTACAAACATAGTCAAGAATTATGTCTTTATTTTGGAAATGTTCTCTTATGAAGTGATGTCTGATTCAATATGTTTTGACCTAGAATATTGAATTGAATTTTTAGTGAGATTTATAGCACTAATGTTATCACATCTTATGGGAGTTTCATTAAGTTTGATACCAAAGTCTTCGAGTTGTTGCTTAATCCACAAGATTTGAGCACAACAACTTTCGACTGCAATGTATTCGGTCTTGGCCGTAGATAATGCTACCGAATTTTGTTTCTTGCTAAATCAAGAGATTAGGTTTACTCTAAGAAATTGACAAGTTTCACTAGTACTTTTTCTATCTAATTTACATCCAGCAAAATCAGCATCAGAATATCCTATTAAGTCAATTAATGAAGCCTTAGAATACCATAATCCTAGAGTTTGTGTACCATTTAAATATCTAAGGATTCTTTTAACAACATTCAAGTGTGATTCTTTAGGATTTGATTGAAATCGAGCACACAGGCAAACATTAAACATGATATCAGATCTACTAGCAGTTAAATATAATAGAGAACCAATCACGCCTCTATAAAATTTTAAGTCTACACTCTTACCTTTTTCATCCTTGTCAAGCTTACATGTTGGGCTCATGGGTGTGCCAATAGGCTTGGAGTTCTCCATTCCAAATTTCTTGAGCAATTCTCTTGTGTACTTGCTTTGGGTGATGGAGATTCCTTCCTTTGTTTGTTTGATTTGGAGTCCGAGGAAGAATGTAAGTTCTCCCATCATGCTCATCTCGAACTCCCCCTGCATGAGCTTTGCAAAATCTTGACAAAGAGTTTCATTAGTAGACCCAAAAATAATGTCATCAACATATATTTGTATAACTAATATATCATCTTGATTTCTTTTGATGAATAGGATTGTGTCTACATTTTCTCTTGAAAAGTCATTATTAAGTAGAAATTTGCTTAGCCTTTCATACCAAGCCCTGGGTGCTTGTTTCAAACCATATAGAGCTTTATTTAATTTAAAGACATGATTGAGAAAAGCATGATTTTCAAAACCTGAGGATTGTTCTACATAGACTTCTTCAGCAATATATCCATTTAAAAAAGTACTTTTGACATCTATTTAGAATAATTTAAATTTCATAAAGTAAGCATAAGCAAGTAGAAGTCTAATTACCTCTAATCTAACAACAGGTGCAAAGGTCTCATCAAAATCAATTTTTTCTTCTTGATTATAGCCTTTTGCAACCAATCTTGCTTTATTTCTTATTACATTTCTATGTTCATCTAATTTATTTCTAAATATCCATTTTGTGTCAATTATTGAATAATTTTTAGGTCTTGATACTAAGGTCCATACATTATTTCTTTCAAATTGATTAAGTTCTTCTTGCATTGCATTAATCCAATTATAATCTTTTTTAGCTTCGTCTATAGTTTTAGGTTCAAAATGAGAGATAAAAGCACAATGATTGAGTGCATCTTTAAGAGAAGAGCGAGTTCTTACCCCATGTGTAGGATCACCAATGATTAGTTCCTTGGGGTGATTGTGATCATACCTCCATTCTTCGGGTAGATGGTTTGTACCTTGAGGTTGTTCTTGTCGTTCTTCACCTTTTTCATCTTGTTTGTCTTCATGTTCTTCATCATCTTGAATTGTTAAATCTTTTAGAGTGATCTCCTTCATCCCTTCTATAATTGGATCTGTATCATCAAGACCTTCATTCTTCCTTGAAGGAAGATCGTTAGTTTCATCAAAGACAACATGTATTGACTCCTCTACTACTAAAGTTCTTTTGTTGAAAACTCTAAAGGCTTTACTAGAAGAGAAGTAACCAAGAAAAATTACTTCATCGGATTTTGCATCAAACTTTTCTAGTCTTTCTTTACCATTATTTAACACAAAATATTGGCAACCAAAAATATGAAAATATGCAATATTTGGTTTACTTCCTTTCCAAAGCTCATAGGGAGTTTTCTTTAAGATTTGTCTAATTAAAGCATGATTTAATATGTAACATGCTGTGTTAATAGCTTCCACCCAAAAGTATCTTGGAAGGTTGCTTTCACATAGCATGGTACGAGCCATTTCTTCAAGGGTTCTATTTTTCCTTTCTACTACCTTATTTTGTTGGGGTGTCCTAGGTGCAGAAAAATTATGGCCTATTCTTTTTTCATCATAAAATTTTTCAAAATCTTGATTTTCAAATTCAGTTTCATGATCACTTCGAATATTTTGAATTGAAAAACCTTTCTCATTTGTGATTTTTCGATAAAATTTAGAGAAAACTTGAAAAGTTTCATCCTTGTATGCCAAAAAGAAAACCCATATAAAATGAGAGAAATCATCAATAATTACAAAACCATATCATTTTCCTCCTAGACTAGTAGTTCTGGTAGGTCCAAATAAATCCATATGCAATAGTTCTAATGGCCTAGAAGTTGAAACAATATTTTTTGATTTGAACGAAACTCTTGTTTGTTTACCTAGTTGGCATGCATCACAAATTCTATCCTTTTTAAAATTTAATTTGGATAAACTAATAACCAATTCCTTCTTAATGAGTTTTGAAAGTGAGTGCATGCTAATATGTGCAAGCCTACGATGCTAAAGCCAACTAGTTTCATTAATCTTGACATTCAAGGATACTAGGCATTGCATGTTTATTTTGCATAGATCATTCAAATCTACCATATAAACATTACCATGTCTATGCCCAACAAATTTAATGCCTTCATTAATAGGACTAGTTGCAATGCAAACAGAAGATTCAAAAATGACTCTATATCCTTTATCATAAAATTGACTAATGCTTAGTAAATTATGTTTTAAACCATCTACTAATAAAATATTTTCAATGTACCTGGAGGGAGTGATACTAATATTACCTATACCGATGATCTTTCCTTTACCATTGTCTCCAAAGGTGACCATCCCTCTATTTTTAGCATCAAGTGTGATGAATTGAGATTCATCACCAGTCATGTGTCTCGAGCATCCGCTATCAAGATACCATTTTCGGTTTGCTCCTTGGGATGCTAGACACACCTGTAAGTAAAAGTCAAGTTTTTACTTTAGGTACCCAAGCTTTCTTGGATCTTTTTTGGTTAGTCACAATAGTTCCTTTTAGAACCCATATTTTCTTTGCATTAGAATTTAAGAAATTGTTAGAGAGACAAGTGTATGACTTGTGACCTACTTTACCACATTTGAAGCAAATAATGTTTGAAAATTTATTGTTTGAAGAGTTTACATAGATATTTTTTAGAAACTTTTATTTCTTCAAGGGGTTGTAGCCAAGTCCAGCCTTATCATACACGGCCTTTTGATTTTCAAAAATCATATTAAGTTTATTAGAACATAAGGTGAAATTTTCAACTATTGGTTTTAGCTTGACAATTTCATTCTTTAAATTTTAATTTTTTTGAAACAAGATAGATTTTTTAATTGAAATACTCTCATTTTGTTTCAGTAAAGATTGATTTTTTAATTTTAGATCTTTGTTCTTTACCCCTAGTTTCTTTAGTTCATCAATTAAATCATAAAAAGCTTCATGAAGTTCTTCAAAGATAAAGTCACTTGGAGTTTCGAAATTTACCTCATTTTCATGTGCCATAAGGCACAAATTGGCTTGTTCATTTGAGTCTTCTTCTTTAGAGCTTGAGTCATCACTTCCACTCCAAGTAGCCATCATGGTCTTCTTCTTGTACTTCTTGAGACCCTTCTTCAGTTGTGGGCATTCAGACTTGAAGTGTCCCGATTTCTTGCATTCATAGCAGATAAGGGATTGATCTTTATCCTTTTCTTTGCTATGTTCTCCTTTTGTGAGTGGCCTCTTCCTCATTCTTTATTTTTTTTCTTCAAAAATTTCTTAAACCTTCTGGTAATGAGAGCCATCTCTTCATCCTGCTCTTCATTTTCGGTATCATCAGTTTCTTCATCAAGTTGAGCTATGGATTTGAGGGTGATTGTTCTCTTCTTTTTGACTTCTTCCTCTTGATGTTGTTTCATGCTCTGCTCATGTGTCATCAGTAATCCAAGAAGCTCTTCCAAAGGTAGGATGTTCAGATCTTTGGCTTCTTGGATAGCGGTCACTTTGGCTTCCCAAGTTCTTGGTAAGGATCTGAGAATCTTTCTTACGAGCTCACTGTTAGAATAGGACTTACCAAGACTTTTTAAACCATTTATAATATCAGTAAAATGAGTAAACATTTCAGTTATAGATTCATCATGCTCCATTTTAAACAGTTCATATTTATGCACGAGCATATTAATTTTGGATTCTTTCACTTGATTAGTTCCTTCATGAGTTACTTCTAATCTATCCCATATTTTCTTAGCAGACATGCATGTTGAAATATGATTGAATTCATTAGCATCTAGTACACAATACAAAACATTCATGGCTTTAGCATTTAGTTGGGCCATTTTCTTATCAATCTCATCCCAATCTTTTTCGGGTTTGGCTGATTCCACACCATCAATAATTTTAGTGGATGTGTGAGGGCCATTTACTATGATACTCCATATATCATAGTCGAGTGCTTGAATGAAGATTTTCATCCGAGCTTTTCAATAGGTATAGTTGAATCCATTGAAAAGTGGAGGTCGGTTAGTGGACTGCCCCTCGACTAGAGAAGTGCCAACTTGAGTTGCCATAGATCTTTAGCTCTTTGATTGGTTAGATCAAAGTAGGGCTAGAGCACCGAGCTCTGATACCACTTGTTGCCCAGCTATGCAACCCAAGAGAGGGGGTGAATTGGGTTTCTAAAAATTTTAAACTTAACTTTCAATTTATGAAGATTATTTAACAATAGCAAGATAAGTAAGAAGAGTGTAATTGATTCAAGACTAATGGTTGAATGCAAGAATGCAAGAGAATAAAGAAGTTCTAAAGAAGAGCAATTAGGCACAACACAAACAAGAGGATTTATAGTGGTTCGGTGACAACCTTGCACCTACATCCACTCCCCAAGCTCCTACTTGAGAATTTCAATCCACTAACTTGTATTCAACCTGAACACACTCATCGAAAACTCTGACTCTAGCTATCCTAAGCTAGTCCACTTATTTTTTGGGTACAAGCCAACCCAATACAATCTGATTCAAGGTTCGGATCAACCTTCCCACATTTTGGAATCCTTCCAAAATAAAAACAATAACTCAAAAAAAGTATTACAATTAACAGCACAGAAAATACAAAAGAAGCTCCTTTAATGAGCGAATGAAGCTTTAAATACACTTTACTCAAATAGAAGAAAGCTCTTTCTAATTTTCTCAAGGTGGTTGGAGACTTGAATGAGCACTTGAGGAGTTGGTGAACTTGGATTAAAAGCTTCTTGAATGCTTTGAGTGGGCTCTTGCTTAGAGCTGAAATGTATGCTTGAAATCTTTTTTAAAACCCTTCTCTTTTTCTCTATATCTCCTTGATTCCCTCCTTTAAGTCCCTATATATATCTTCAAATAATGGTGGAGAGCAATCTGGGCTAAAATAGAGCCGTTAGAGCACATTAAAAGAGCATTAAATACAAATAAAATGAATGAAAAACTAGTCGTTGCGAAACTTTTCCATCACAGGGGTCAACTCATAGGGTCGACTCATGCTCATGGATCGACTCATAGGGTTGACCTCTATGGAACAGAACAGAAAATGACTGTTCTGTAATTTTGGCCTACTAAGCAACAGAGGTCGACTCATAGGGTCGACTCATGCCAATGGATTGACTCATAGGGTCGACTCACAGAGAGTACCAGCCAAAATTTCAGCATGCCGTTCAGCTCTTTAGGCCATGAGTCGACTCATGGGGTCGACTCAAAAATAAAAACCTAGTTTTCTTGCAAAATATACTTCCAAAAATGTTGAAATTTTCTCCAGTAGATCACGTCTTTTGTTCTTGTTCTTGAGGCTTCTGAATCAGGTATTGATGAAATTACAATTTTGTCTTTGAAATGCAATAAGTCTTTTTTCAAGCCAAGATCATTAGTAATTCTCTCAAATATTTTGTAATCATCAAAATCAATTCAAGGAGCAACACCGTCTAGTTGCTAAGGATTACCGTCAGCATTATGGTATTGACTATGATGAGATGTTCTCTCCTGTGGCAATGCTCAAGTCCATCCGGATTATGCTTGCTATCACTGCACACTTAGATTATGAGATCTGACAGATGGATGTCAAAACTATTTTTCTTAATGGAGAGCTGGAAGAAGAGGTGTATATGATAAACCTAAAGGATTCACATCCATAGACGAGTCGAAAGTGTGCAAGCTGAAAAGATCAATTTATGGACTTAAGCAGGCATCGAGGAGTTGGAACATGCATTTTGATAAAGTAATCAAAACGTATGGTTTCATTAGGAACGGAGAAGCGCCTTGTGTTGACAAATGGGCTTCCGATTCTGTGGTTATTTTTTTGTGCTATATGTGGATGACATACTGTTACTAAAAAATGACATTCCAGCTTTACAGAGTGTGAAGCTATGGTTATCGTCACAGTTCTCTATGAAGAACTTAGGAGAAGCATCCTACATCCTAAGGATGAAGATCTATAGGGATAGATCTAGAAGGTTGCTTGGATTGTCCCAATCCACGTATATTGATATCTTGTTGAAGCGGTTCAACATAGATAATTTTAAGAAAGGCTATTTTTCGATAGACCATGGAATTACTTTTTCTAAGAAAGATTATCCGACAACTCCTGAGGAGACAGAGTGCATGAGTAGAATACCATATGCTTCGACAGTGGGATCTACCATGTACGCTATGATATGTATGAGGCCGGATGTGACCTATTCACTAAGGATAGTGAGTAGGTACCAGTCAGATCTGGGTGAGAAGCATTGGAAGATTGCAAAAGCAATTCTTAAGTATTTGAGAAATACTAAAGACCAATGGCTTATCTATGGAGACTCTGATTTGAAACTTGTGGGATATACTGACTTCAATTTTTAGTCAGATTGTGATGACAACAGAAGCGTGTCAGGCTACGTATTTACCTTAAATGGAGGAGCTGTTTATCGAAAAAGTTTCAAGCAACATACTGTGGCCAATTCTGTATGTGAAGCAGAATATATTGCTGCATCGGATGCTGCAAAGGAGGTGGTATGGTTGCAAAAGTTTATTATCGAGCTGAAAGTTATACCTTCCATTGATGGTCCTGTCCTGCTGTATTGTGACAGCTCCAGTGCCATAGCTTAGATGAAAGAACCTAAGTTGCACCATCGCATTAAACATGTTCTGCACCACTATCACCTAGTGCGAGAGATCATGAATCGAGGTGATGTCGAGCTTCAAAAAATCGACGAAAAGGAGAACCTAGCCGATCCCTTTACTAAAGCTCTCGAGATCAAAGAGTTCGATGACTTCAAATAGAAGATGGGTATAAGATACTACCCCGATTGGCTTTAGTCCAAGTGAAAGTTATTGAAAATTATGTCCTAAAACCAATCGTGTGACAATTGAGCTCATCCTTGTATATAAATTATTGAATAATAGTTATTCTGATATTTTTCATCACAAAGTGACATCTTCCTTGAACTCTTGTACTGTGATGAAGTCCCTAGAACTATGCTACTATACGATAAAGAGAGGATTTATCGTATAGTTCTTAAACAAGTTCATGACCAAATGATATGTCATTATGGGATGATGATGTTTATCGAGTGAAGGTCGTTGTGTGCCATATGAGTTGGTTATCCTCTTAACCAAGAAGTGTGGTGACACTGGTATGGCATACAGGTGAGATGTAAGGATATATCATCACTGAACAAGTGACTCACCTGCTGAGCATTCTACTGTCAAGAGCTGCTCGCAAAACATATGGGTATAAATATCCTTTAGATCTAAGATCACCATAGTGACTTGCAAGTAACTCACTGTGCTTTGGTGTCAAACTACTTAAATTTTTAATGCAGTGACGGAAGGCTACTGGGTACAGTCAAGTACTTGCAAAGTCTGTGTGTGGATTAAGATGGGATTGACCCCTCTGGATTAGTGGAGTTGATGTATCACTGTATTTCAATTTAGTAAAGCCTTGGCCAGGGTAACCCATGAGATGGATTTGAAAGGTTGAAATACAATGTGGATGAGGCAATCTCGATTGATAGTTAACCTGAGACCATCCTAGAGCATCCAGGGTCAAAAAGATGATTTATGCAGTAACCATGAGTATGGATTCTGAAATATTTTTTTACGATAATTTGACCTATCTGGACGTCGAAAATCATTACTAGATGGTATCTCGATTAGTGCAGAATTGGTTCCTGTGCTATCGGCTTAGTGTTTGAACCTATGGAGTCACGCACACAAGTCAGATAAAGTAGGAAGGAATTGACCTATGTTTATATGTCCAATCTAGAAGTACTTGAATTGATTGAATATATAAGCTAACTTGATTAAGAATTGAGTTATGGGTCAAATAGAATTGAAGAGTTGACTATGTCTAGCTAGCACTACACATGAGGTTCGGATTCAATCCCGGAGATGAATAATTTTTATCTATGATCCATGAAATATATGAAAGATTAAATTTAAGTACTAATTAATTTTAGATTAGATCTGAATTAATTAGACTTAAATAGGTCTAAAATATAAGTTAGACTTGGTATAAAAGTCTTAAAGAATTTAGGATTGACAGTCTTTTGAAATTATTTCGAACCGACTTCGAATCAGACTCGAATGAGATCTATTTTGGATGAGATATGAGTATTCCTACTTGCACTGAGAATACTCACTCATGAAGTATGACCAAAAATTAGTTGGATACTTATTTGGGGCATCCTAGGTGGGTGTGAAAGTGGGTGCAAAGTGGATGTCATAAGTGATAGCAATTATATCTCATGTAGGAGTCCTTTCATGAGTATTGGATCAATTCAAATCAGATTTAAATAAAGAGTCCTCTCATTGGGTCATGAGAATCATCTATAAATAGAGAGGGTCTCTACCTATGGATGAAAGAAGAGAATAGAATAGCAAATAAATCAAATTGAGAAAAGAGAAAAAGAGAGAGAGACAGACATGTGAAGAGAGAGGTCCTTCATCTTCTATATCTCTCCCTTTGTTGCCGCCTCCTCTCCTTGGGCGTGGATCCTTCTTGGGCATCCTACCTACTGGTGTAAAGTATCACATCATCACATCTCATCCCTTGATTAATTGTGTATGCGAAGCCAATTGGATTGGAGTTCATCCTACTTTTCTGTGGCGTCTGACGTGTATGCGAAGTAGAGGGTCTGCATATCCAGACCTCTGTGAAGGTTTATATGAGATAATTTGGGAATTGATTTCTGGTTCCACTGTGATTCAGATAAGAATTTGATCCATAAATAAGTAAAATATTAGAAAAAATTTTTAGATGCAACCTGAGCATTCTGGAGAAAAACTGTTCCCTTCCCTTTATCCTACTCCTACAATGAACCTACTGTCGCAAATATACACTATAAGGATCCAAATAGCTAGGAGATCATGTTTATGTGCAGTCAAACTATAGCAACCCCACTGTGAGCAGTCGAGGCACTGTAGGTCAAAGAACTACTCACACTACTACAGTATCTAGAAGATCATTGGTGAGTGAGTAGACATCTATATGATCTCTCATTGGGTCCCGCTCAGTATCGATGTTCTCCAATAACTATCATACTCTCTCTTAGTATCTCTACACCATAGACTAGAGACTCATCTACTCTAAAAGAAGTGATCCATACATCAGTCTAATCGGATCAGTCACCGTCACCATGATGATCCATCGATTGGAAGCTATTTAAGAATTAATCATATATGTCTCTAAGTCTCAACTTTTGAGAATATGTATCTTTAAATTATTAATTTTTAAGATAATTTTTGGACATATTAGATAAGAATGGATAGAAAAAATCTATTTTATTGATGAATCAATAGTTTAAGTATAAATATATGTCCTAGAATTATTATAATGTGTTTATCATATTGACTTCTAAGGCATACATCTAACATTATCATCTACGTGATTTCTATATATCCTCTCATGTACCTCTCGAAGGACATCCTCGACTTTAGAAGGATGAAGACATCCGAGGAGTGGTAGGGAGAATGGTCTTTTATAAAGTTTGTCTTCGTATAAAATATAGTAGGGAGCTTGGTACTTGATCTTTTAAGCCTCTTTAGAATCTACAGGCAGCACTCTATCTCGTGAAAGCTTATGAAGGGATCCATTTATTAGAAAATTAAGTAAACAGCATGTGTAGATTTCAAAACTTTTAAAAAATATAATAAAAAATAAAACGAATTAAACTCTTTAACCCCACATGTAAAAAATCTAATCTAATCCTACCCAAGCCCAGGAGAAAACACATATATACAATCTAAAATTTATAAATAAATATGAGATCAGATCTCATTACCTTGATAGGAAGATATTCATCACTTTCGATGATCATAGATTCATAGATGCTCAAGCTACACACGTGTCCGACCTCTATGGGTATCCACTGGGATCAATCTTGAACTAATCTCTCCTCGTAGAAGACTCTTCTTCCTAAGAAGAATCTTAACTTTGAACACTTTGATCAATATCTTGATCTGGACTGTGGGATTAACTCTTTGATCAGCAGTCTTTTTCTTCTTCTCCTCGATCTTCACTCTTGAAGTCACAAAGTACTACCTCTTGGCGTGTGGAAAAGGGGACGCCCAACTCTTGGGTGTGGAAGAGAAGAGAGGGAGGAGAGGAGGCATGAAGAAGGGATAAAGAGGAGTTTATTTCATCAAAAACTCAATTAACTAGGAATCATAAAGACATACCTTTATATAGGCACTATCTTGACACAAAATAGGAATCCATTTATCTTAAAAAGATAGATCCTTATCTCATAAGAATTCTCTACCTTTTTAATCTGATTTATTTTAATTAAAATTAGATATAAATAGTATATGATCAATCCTTTTAAGCAGGTACAAGAGGTGCCCAAGAAATACAGGTCAGGTAGTTGGGGCGCCAAGTTGGGGTGCCAACTCTTGGCACCCCACAATAAGGTTTCTAGCCAAATAAGAAGGGGTGTGGCTCCACCTCTCTCTCCACGCCATACCACATAAGAGGAGGTGGGCCACTCTAGGATTTGGTACCCAATTCCTACCAAAAGAAAAGGAAGGCACCACCCAATCTTCCATTTATTCCACATGCACACTTAGAGATAATTAAGAGATAAAGAAGAGATAATGTTAGGATAATTATGCGAACTAATTGACTTAATCAAATTTTTTTGGGCTCATAATTAAGAGCCCAATTAAATCTAAATAGATTTAGGTTAGGTTCAAGGCTATGGATTTGATCAAATCAAAATTTTGAGAAGAATTAGGTTTAACCGTGTGCTAGCATGGTTCTCATAAACTTAATAGGATTTCAATAAATCCTAACCCAATTAGAACTTCATAAGTCCAATTGGTATATTTGAGATTAAATTCCTTAATGTGTGACCCCATAGATTTTATTTTATCTGGTAGTGAGATATATTGTGATCTCTATCACAATATCATCGAAACTCTTTTTGATAGATTGAAACATTTCAAATTCTATCTTTCGAGGGCCATCGATCATCAAGACGATGCTCGATGAGTCTCACAATCCACCAGTGACACCTAGCAGTATGTAGTAGCAATCTAGTAGAATAAAAGTATAATCCTTAGATGCAGTTATCATATGATTTAGTCCTTCTATCGTAAGTTCCGACTTGATGGAGGTCATAGAGAACTCGTCAGATCCCATCATCAGTTATATGCAAGATTGGATTGACTCGAGTTCATTTGTGAATCCCGTAAAATTTTTTTTTTAGTATTCACACTTACTTTGGCCAAAGACTTTCTGAACTCAATCTCGCAAATCACATAGGACTTCTCCTTTTCTACTAAGGTCAATAGATTCCATCTAGGTGAATTCTACTCCAAATATCAAATCTGAACCTACTGAAGCCAACATACACAGTAAGAATCCGAATGGCTAGAGACCAAGAAAATATATAATCAAATTTAGTAGCCTCACTGTGAATAGTCAATGGCACCGCAGGTCAAAGGACCACTCACACTACTGCAGCATCGAGAAGACCATTGATGAGTGAGTAGACATCCATGTGGTTCTCGTGTTGGTCACACTCAGTGTAAGTTGTTCTCTAACAACCACCTGCACCTTCACCCTAATGTTTCTACATGCAGACTCGAGACTCAACTGCCTACAGGGGAGGTGAATCGTGCACCGATCTCAAATGGATTGATCACTGTCCTCCGTGACGATCTTTTGATTGAGAGCATTTAGAAATTAACCACTAATTAATATATGTCTCAAATTCTTAACTCTTTAAGAATATATAAAAATCATCTTTGTTAACTTTTAAGATAAATCATAGATACAAAAATATGATTGGAAAGAAAAAACTCTTTATTAATAATAAAAAGATTACAAATACAAGTTTAGGCTTTAGAATTACATAATGTGTCAGCCAACAATTGGCTTCTAGGACACAAATCTAACAAACTCCTACTTGACCTAAAGTCAATTGGCCATATATCTAAAACCCATCTTCTCAAGATGAGCTTCAGTCTTCTGCTGGCTGAGAGGCTTGGTCAGTGGGTCCGCCACGTTTAGCACGGAGTCGACTCTCTGCACCTCAATAAATTTTTTCTCGAGGTATTCGCATATGATGTGAAATCGCCACTCCATGTGCTTAGACTTTTGATAAGACATGAGATCCTTAGCGAGGGCTATGGTGTCGTTGTTGTCACAGTGCAGTACAATGGTATTTGATGGCATCACACCTAGCTCCACAATAAATTTTTTGAGCTAAAAGGCTTCCTTAGCAGCTTTAGAGGCGGTGATGTACGTGACTTTCATGGTTGAATCTGCAATGATCAACTGGTTAGAACTCTTCCAGCTAATCGTACCACCATCACATAAGAAGATACATCTCAATGTAGACTTTCTATCATCGATATCAATCATAAAGTCTAAATCGATGTATTCCTCAACTTTCAGCTCCGATCCTCCACCAAAGACCAACGTCAAATCCTTCGTTTCTTTCAAGTACTTAAGGATGTTCTTAACAACAATCCAATGTTCTTCACCTAGATTCGCCTGATATCTATTTGTGACACTCATGGCAAGTGCTATATCAGGGTATGTGCATAACATGGCATACATGAGGCTCTCTATTGTCGAAGCATAAGAGATCTTGCTCATGCACTGGATCTCCTCAGGTGTGTCAAAACACATCTTCTTGGAGAGATGAATATCATGTCTAAGGGGCAAAAGACAACTCTTGGAGCTTTCCATGCTGAACCTCTTCAGTGTTGGAAAATATGTCCCAAAAGCTAATCGTCGATCTGTTAACGGTTGAGCAACCTTATATTGTAATTGATTTATTAATAAATAAAATATATTTTTAGTATTTTCATCATAAGTTTTCATCTTCTAATAAACTTTGTTGTTGTGATGAAGTTCTTAGGACTATTTAGGTTCGATAAAGAGAGGATTTATCGATTAGTCCTTAAAACTGTTCATGACCAAATGATAGGCTGTTAATAAGGACGACAGTTTCTATCGAGCATAAGTCACTGTAGGCCATATGAGTTGGTTGTCCTCTTAACCAAGGAGTGTGGAGACATTGGTATGGCATACAGGTGAGATATAAAGGTACATCATCATTAAATGTGACCAACTCTAGAGCATTCTGTTGTCGAGAATATCTCTGATGGGATATAGGTATAAGTATTCCTTAGACCTGAGATCGCCTCAGTGACTTGCAAATAACTCACTGTGCTTTGGTACTGGACTAACTGAATTTTTAATTTAGTAACGGAAGGCTTTTGGGCACAGTCAAGTACTTGTAAAGTCAGAGTGTGATCAAGATGGGATTGATCACTTCAAGAGTTGGAGAAGAATGAGTCGCTGTATTTCAATTTAGTAAAAACTTAACCAGGGTAATCCATCAGATGGATTTGATATTTTGAAATATAATGTGGAAAACCTGATCAGAGTTGACAGTTGAACTCTGAGGTATCCTATGAGTATTTTGGTCAAGGGGATGAATTATATGGAAACTATGTCCGCATGGATTCTAAGGATGTTGTTCTACACATTCGACCTATCCGACCATCGGGTACCATTGCTAGATGGTCACTTTGATTGGTATAAAAATTTATTTCTATGCTACTGACTTAAGTTCGGACCTATGAGGTCACACACATTAGAGTTTATGATCCGATCGGATGGTTGATCAATGATTAAGAATCATTCTAGGGTTAAACGATCAATACGATTGACATTAAACCTAGTACAAATGTTACATGAGGATCGATTAGTAATTCGATTGCTAATTGGCTTAATTTGATTAAGTCAATGGATTGAGATTAAATCTAATTGAATATGATTTAATTAGATTTGATTTGGACTTGATTGGATCAAGTCCAATTGATTTATTGGATAAGTCAAGTGCAAGGAAAAAATAGTCCTAGTTCAATTAGGACTTGGATCAACCTAATTTTTAATTTGATTAAAAAATTAAATTAGATTTAAATCTAATTTAATCTAATTAAATTAGATTTTTAATTGAGTTAAGATCTATTTTAATTAGGTTGATCTAGTTTTGGTTTGATTTGGTTTGAGAAATCAAATTTGAACAAGTCATAGATTGAATCCTAATAAGACTAGGATTCCACCTTGCGCCACCTTAGCCCCCCACGCCCACTCTCTCTTATCCCACACCCACTGTCTCTTATTTTGCACGATAAAACCCTCTCTCTCAGGTCTTCACACATGTTCAAAACTTTTCTCTCTTTTTTTCTTACATGGAATGTGGTTGTGGATCAAGTCATAGTAGGAATTAGTTTGGATTTCAAATTCTGTGAGATAGAATTTTAGGAAACCAAAACTCTTTCCTTAAGATACTGATTTCACTCAAATTTTTTTTTAAAATTTTTATGGCTTTTATGGCACATAATATGTGCCCTTTTCTGGTGGTCCATGCACAAAAGGAAGGAGGGGGCACCCAACTCTTGGGCGCCCCTTATCTTGCCCTATTTGGATATACCTTGACTATGGTATTTGACCTAGACAAGGACTCTATCATATCTCTCTATTTAAAATGAATTTATTTATAAAATTTTTGTGAATTATAGAGAATTGAGAGACCTTTGGAGAATATAAAAATTAGGGAGAAAAAGTTTTGAGGTGTGGAGATATAATAGACACAAAACTAGGTGTCTAGGAGAGAGCAAAGAGAAGAAGAAGAGGGTCTTCTTCTAGGGTTGCTGAGTTCATCTCTTCCCTTCATCCTTATTGAGTTTTCTAAGAGTGTCTCAGATCTAAAACTTCTTCTCCTATTTTTTATCTTTTGAAGAGTCCAAATCAAGAAGAAGGAGGTATCTGATCAATCATCGAAGAAGGATCAGCGTAGTACCAGCATACTGTGCTGATTTCCTAGACCAGAACTTCTGATCATGATTCATGAGCTCGTGTAGATGACTCTTAGAGGCCGGATGTATGTGCGGCTTGCAATATCATCCTCAAGCCCGGATCAGCAAAGTTAGAACATCTAACTTGCAAGGTAATAGATCTGATCTATTATATTTTACATACATTAGATGTAGTATAGAAACATGTTGATATGATCAACATATAGTTCTTGTTCTTTATATTTTAATTTTTAATTTAATATCATATAATAATTATGTAATAGGATCTTAGATCTAAAAATTTTCTAATTTTATAAGATAAATTTTGATTTATTTTAGTCTTTCGCTGCCTGATCTTGAAAAAGTTTCAAGATCTAACCCTGAAACCCTAGATCTGGTTCCTTCAATTTGTATTAAAGCCTAGGTTATTTATTACATGATTATTTATATATACTTAGATTATTTTTTAGATTAGATTTAATTTATAATCTGATTGTTAAATCTGAAATTAAAATTTTTAGATCAATCACGAACTGTAGGTTGTCCTGCTGTAAGGTTTATCCCTTACAGTGCAAAGGTTGTCCTAGTTCGTGTAGATCTATCTTTAATCATAAATTTATTAGATATGATCTAGATTAAATTTATGATTTATTAGATTTAAAAGATTTTTAATTCTAAAATAAAATCTCTTTGTTAATAATTCTCGCGCAAAGAATCATTATATATTTGTCTGAAAAATTTGCGCAGTTTAAAGTTGAAATTATTTGAATTACATGAACCTGTTTAGATTAGATCTAAAGTAGTTTCATGCTTATTTCACTTACATTTTGATTATGAATCAAACATACAATTTGGTTGGTAGAACCATGTTGTAAAATTATTTTACAAATATAAAAATTATTTTCAAAAAATCAAACCCCAACCCTCTACCTAAAACTTAATTGAGAATTAAAAAGTTGTTTGACTAGGTTCTAAGATTATGAATTGAAGAATCTAAGACACAAACCATAACACATTGGGTTAATAGGTTAGTGAAAATTAGGTCCATTAATTGGGTTAGACCTAAGGTTAGATTAAAGATGGACTTAATTAGAGAATTGACTAAATCTAATCAATTATTGTCTTAGATTAGGTCAAAGATTCTCTAGATCAATTACAATAGTTGTAGTTGGTCAAGTCTATGTTTTTAACAAGAACCAAATGGACTTGATTCTTGGCTAAGCAGTCTAGTACGAACTGTTAGGTTGATCTAATTGAAACTAATTAAACCAGTTGGTCTCTAAGGTAAACCAGATCGATGGTTTTTAATTGGGAGCCCGCTTATCTGACCATTTTTGATGATGTCTAAGGCAAGCTTTGGCAGACCCTCCCACCGATCGAACTTACCTAGCCTCTTGGTGAAATTATATTTTGATCAGATCACTTGACTATTCGAGTTGATCCATGTCCACTAGGTAAATCAGTGTGACTGATTTAGGTGCTTCTAGACTAGCCCTTTTAATGGTCTCCCTTAAGCTGACTTGGTGAAGCTAGTGGGAGGATCATGATAAGTTGGTTCATCTGACCTCATCCTCTAAATCAATTAAATCTTCTAAAATTATTAGGTTCTTAAAACAAAATAGTTATGGTGATAACTAGATCATAGCCTCCCATTAAGTGGATGATAATGGGTCCATCAGTTGGATAATCATTGGAGACCCAAAGGTCTGGTGCTTATCGACTGATAAAATTGTCATTCATAATATGATTTTTTGACTACATCTTTCTAAATGGTGGTTAGGTTAGCCAACCGAAGTTGGGCCTAATCATTCATTAGCTAGATGGGCCAAGTATGGTCATGTTAATGGTTGGACCTAACCAGACCTTTTCAGTGGAGGCCAAAGCTTACTGATTAGGGACTGGGGCAAAATTAAAATTACTAAAAATTATTTAGAGAAACAATTGGTTATGAATCTATCCTTAGATGTACATGGGTTGGCCAACCAAAGTTGGGCTTGTGTGCAATCTAAGTAGATTCTAGTATCCACTAAGGAATTAGGGTAATTCCTCGAATTAGAGGTAGAGGCTACCAATTCGAATAAAATAGTGGAAAAAATATTTTGATTAAAGTTTAAATCTTTAGGTTTAATGAATCGATTACTAATTAGGTTATGGTTTTTCTCTGTGTAGATATGGCTACTTTCCTATCGCTCCGATCATTATTAGATAATTGATAAGTTGGTGGGACCCAACTTTGGTAGCTGGTATCGAAAGTTGAAGATAGTTCTGGAGTATGAACGGATCCTATATGTGATAACGGATCCTACACCTGAAGAGCCAGCTGCCAATGCACGTGGAATAGTCAGAGATACTTATTAGAAGTGGCTCAGTGATCAGACCATGGTGCGCTACATCATGTTGGCTGCCATGAGCGACGAGTTCAATTGCAGAATTGAGACAGCTCAGCCAAAGGACATGCTTCAAGTGTTGGAGGATGTCTTTGGCACACCCGATGACGTAAAGAGGCACAAGACTAGTTGTGCCATCTTAAACGCCAAAATACGGGATGGTGCCTTTGTCACTGATCATATATTATACATGATCATGCTGATGGAGCATTTGAGCAAGCTCGGCTTTTCCTTGCATGAGTAGCTTGGAAAAGATGCAATACTGAACTTGCTGCCCAAGTCTTATCTCCCATTCCTCACTCATTATAGAATGATAAAGCCTGAAGTAAACTACCACAGGTTACTAGGGTTGCTTCAGAACTTTGAGAAGGATACCAACTCCACAAGGAGTCGGTGAACTTAGTGGGAGGTTCCTCTTCTGGTTCTCGATCCTTTGAGAAAGGGAAGAAGAACAAGAAGAAGAAAGTGAAGAAGGTGTAAGTTTAGGCTGGGATATCTGTGCAGGGCCAGACCAAAAAGATCAAGCTCGATAAGAGTCTATTCTACTGGCAAGCACCCTAGATTAGATAGTATATCAGATATCTACTTATGGCACTGTAGGCTAGGTCATATAAACAAGAATAGGATAAACAAGTTGACTCAAGAGGGAATTCTCAAAGTCAGTATTATAAATCACTTTCAATCTGTGAATCCTGTCTTCTTGGTAAAATGACCAAGTCACCTTTTACTGGAAAAGGTGAGAGAGCTACTGAGCTCTTGGGTCTAGTACATACTGATGTATGCGGGCCCATGAGCACAAGTGCTAGAGGTGGATATTTCTACTTCATCACTTTCACGGATGATCTATGCAGATATGGATATGTCTATCTGATGAAACATAAGTCGGATTCATTTGAAATATTCAAATGATTACAAAATGAAGTAGAAAAATAAACTGGGAAGAGTATTAAAATTCTTCGATCTGATCGAGGAGAAAAATATCTTTCTGGTGAGTTTCTCACATATCTAGGAGAGAATGAGATTCTCTCCCAATGGATTCCTCCAAGAACACCACAACATAATGGTGTGTCTAAAAGGAGAAATCAGACTCTGTTAGACATGATCCGATCCATGATGGATTTTGTCAGCTTGCCGATATCCTTCTGGGGATATAGACTTGAATCGGTCTGTTATCTATTAAATAGGGTTTCAAGTAAATCTATAATTAAGACTCCATATGAGATATGGACAGGACGTAAGCCAGCACTTTCACACCTTAGGGTCTGGGGGTGCCCGACCTATGTCAAACAATTAGTTACAGATAAACTAGGACCAAGGTCTAACAAATGCACATTCATAGGGTACCCCAAAGAGACCAAAGGATATTTTTTCTACCATACTGATGAACAAAAGTAAGATAATCTTTTTAAAAAAGGAGTTTCTTGGTGAAGAAACCATTGCCTCTAAGGTTGAACTTGATGAAGTTCAACAGATAGAAAGATCGACACCAATAACTGAACCTAAGTCGGATTTAATTAGATCAGATCCGGAGCCCAATGTACCTGTTGAAGGAAAAATCATCTTTTTTCTTGTAGGATCTTCCAGATTTCATCAAATCTGGGGTGGAATAATTTTAAAAAAAAATTATCTTTATATTTATTTTAGATCTAAATCTCTAGATCTAATTTTATTATTTGATATTAATTCTAAAATAAATCTAAAAGCATGAGGAAACATGAAATACCTCAAGGGTAATCTGATTACCCTGTAGATGATTGCAGCAAGCCTGAGATTTTGATTTAGCCACGCAATCGTCTGGCCTCTACTAGTATCCACTTAGGCAGGACATGGATCAACTTGTCCTTGTGACTCTCTGCTCCAAAAATTAGAACTCAATCTGATTAGGAAGATCTTCAAAAGCCTTCCTGAAATTGGAGCAGCAGCTTGTCGAAAAACTCCTGCAGCCCTTTGTTCAATGCGTCACCATGCCTTGATCCTTCACCAGATGGATGCCCAACCTCTTGGGCATGAAGAGGGGAGAGGGAGCACCAGGGAGGATGTGGAGAAGAGGAGGGGTGGCTGGCCTTTTCTGGGTAGGGAGTAAAATCTCTTAAACCCTAGGCGCAGACAGGGTTTATATAGACCCTGCTGCGTTGCGCAGTGCCACATCATTCGACCAATCAAAAAATTCTATTTAATCCAGAAAAATTTTAATTGGTGGAGTGATATCATCTGATCACATCAGATAAGAACCCCCACTCTCTCTCCTATGTTGGCACCAACATTGGATAAGCACAAGGGAGATGGCGCCCAAGAGTTTATGTTGATCAAGACTCCTCTTGATCTTTATCCACTTGGGGTGCAAGCCTTGTCCAATTGTGGAACCCACTTCGGTGCTTATTATTGGTAGGTGGACACTTCATAAAAAATCTCCAATAACCTCTTTCCAAGTGGCCTTTAATTTAAGACCCATATGTCAATATTTGACAGATGTCCTAAAATGAAAATGGCAGGTGTCAGGAATTAACAGGTATTGTCTTTAATTCATCTCATGAATTAAGATAAGCCTTTTCTGAGCTGGACTGGCTCCAGTCAGACTGAGAAAAACTTTCTTAAGGTTCTCTGGGTGAGTCAAAAATATATTTGGCTCAATCGAGATAGAAAAGATTGCACGAGGAAAAAGTTAGGCTCAATCGTGTACTAGCATGATTTCCTTGAACCTAATTGGATCTATTCCAAATCAATTGGGCTAGCCCAATTGATGACATCTAGATCCTAACCCTTGTTAGTGTGACCTAGTTAGATTCAATTCTATATGGTAATGAGACATGTCGTGATCTCATCATCGACATCATCGAAACTCCTTTCGATGGATCAGAACTCTTCTGATTCAGACAATTAGAATGATCGATCATCAAGATCATTCTAATTGCTCCCAAAATCCATCAGTGATACCTAGCAGTATATGGTGGCAACCCATCAAAACTGAAGATGAACCTCTCAGTGCAGCTACCTGTGTGATTGAGTTTCTCTATCATGAGTTTCGATTGAATTAGGGTTAAGGTGAACTCGTCAAGCCCAACATCAGTCATATGAATCAATTGATCGATCCAAGTCTGATGTGAAATCCTAATGGAAAACTTTTTTCCATTATTTCACTTTGCCATGGTCATGGGCTTAAGGACTCGATCTTTTGATCATCATAGGACTACTCCTCTCATCTACCGAGGTTGATAGATCCCATCTTGGTGCGACCTAGTTTCTATAATGAATGTGCTACAGCCAACATACACCTCAGAATTTTGAATGGCTAGGAGACCGAGTTATGGTGTAGTCAAACTATAACACACTCAAGGTGAACTGTCAATGCACCTCAGGTCAAAGAACTAGACACACAGCTGCAGCATTGAGCTAGTCATCGACGAGAAAGTAGACTTCCTTATGACTACTCGATATGGTCACGCTCAGTGCTCTCATTCTCAACGAATATCTATACTCTCGCTTCGATGTCTCCACACCGTAAACTCAAGACATATCTACCCTAAGAAAGTAATCGTACACCAACCTTCCAGATCGATCACCATCTTCGTGATGATCCTATGGTCAGGAGCTATTTATGAGTTAGTTATGTAAATTCATGCCTTAAATTTTTAACTCTTGAAAATATAAATTGACATTCCTACTAACTCAAAGGATGTATCACAGACACAATGTACACAATGTGATAGAAGAATAACCCATTTATTGATTTATAGTCAAAATTATAAATTTATCCTTAAATTTGTACAAAAATGTGTCAGCCAATCTGGCATCTAAGGCACACATCTAACCCTGCACCATTAAGACGATCTGGTAGAGTACCATGTCAGCCAGACAGATATTATAATTTCTTATTTTGGGATGGTGATCCCATCGAACTCAATGAGAATGATGAGGATCCGATCACCTATATGAATGCAATGCAGAGATCTGATTTCGAGAAATGGCTTGAAGCCATGCAATCTGAAATGGAGTCCATGAAGGTCAACGATGTATGGATATTGATTGACCCACCTGAAGGGGTTAAACCCATTGAGTGTAAATGGGTTTTCAAAAGAGGGGCGCAGACGAAAAGGTGAAGACCTATAAAGTCCGTCTGGTTGCCAAGAGGTATTGTCAACATTATGGTATTGACTATAACGAGACATTCTCTCTTGTGGCAATGCTCAAATCTATTCGGATAATGCTTGCAATAGCTGCCCATCTGGATTATGAGATCTGACAGATGGATGTAAAAATAGCTTTTCTGAATGGAGAGCTTACCGAAAAGGTGTATATGATACAACCTGAGGGGTTTACATCCACAAATGAGTCTAAGGTGTGCAAGCTTCAGAGATCTATTTATGGATTGAAGCAAGCTTCTCGAAGTTGGAACATGCATTTTGATAAGGTGATCAAAACGTATGACTTTATTAAGAACGGAGAAGAGCCCTGCATCTATAAATGGGCAAATAATTCAGTTATGGTATTTTTTGTCTTGTATGTGTATGATATTCTCTTAATCTAGAATGACATCCCCGTACTACAGGAAATAAAAGTTTGTTTGTCATCGCAGTTCTCCATGAAGGACTTGGGTGAAGCATCCTACATCCTAGGGATGAAGATCTATAGAGATAGATCTAAAAAGATGCTTGGATTATCCCAGTCTACGTACATAGACACTGTGCTGAAGAGATTCAGCATAGAGAATTTCAAGAAGGACTATCTACCGATAGGCCATGAAATTTCTCTCTCTAAGAAGGATTGTTTGACAACTCCTGAAGAGAGAGAGCGTATGAGTAGAGTCCCATATGCTTCGACCATGGGATCTATCATGTATGTCATGATATGTACAAGGCCAGATGTGGCATACTCACTAGGAGTAGTGAGTAGATACCAATCTGATCCTAGAGAAAATCACTGAAAAGTGGTTAAAGCCATCTTTAAGTATTTGAGAAATACTAAGGACCAATAGTTGGTTTATGGTGAGTCAGATCTGAAACTTGTGGGGTTCACAGACTCCAGCTTTCAATCTGACCATGATGATAGCAGAAGCGTATCGGGTTGTATCTTTATTCTGAATGGTGGAGCCATCTACTAGAAGAGTTTTAGACAGCATATATGGCAAACTCTGTTTGTGAGGCAAAGTACATCGTAGCATCGGATGCCGCGAAGGAAGCTGTGTGGTTGAGAAAATTCATCACCGAGCTCGGAGTAGCATCCTCCCTTGATGGTTCGGTCCTGCTCTACTGCGACAACACTGGTGCCATAGCTCAGGTGAAGGAACCCAAAGCACACCAACGAACGAAGCATATTTTGCGCTACTTCCACCTGATCTAGGAGATCGTGGATCGAGGTGACATCGATCTTCAGAAGATCGACGAAAAGGAGAACCTAGCTGACCCCTTCACTAAAGGCCTGGGATAAAGGAGTTCGACAATCACAAGTCGAAGATGGGTATTAGATACTGTGCCGAGTGGCTTTAAGACAAGTGAGAGTTGTTGGAAAATATATTTCAAAAGTCAATCGTTAATCTGTTGACGGTTGAGCAACCTTGTATTGTAATTGATTTATTAATAAATAAAATATATTTTTGATATTTTCATCATAAGTTTTCATCTTCTGATGAACTTCATTATTGTGATGAAGTTCTTAGGACTATTTAGATTCGATAAAGAGAGGATTTATCAATTAGTCCTTAAAACTATTCACGATCAAATGATAGGCTGTTAATAAAGACGACAGCTTCTATCGAGCATAGGTCGTTGTAAGCCATATGGGTTGGTTATTCTCTTAACCAACAAGTGTGGAGACACTAGTATGGCTTACAAGTGAGATATAAAGGTACATCATCATTGAACGTGACCAACTTTAGAGTATTCTACTGTCGAGAATGTCTCTGATGGGATATAGGTATAAGTGTCCCTTAGACCTGAGATCGCCTTAGTGATTTGCAAGCAACTCACTGTGCTTTGATACTGGACTAACTGAATTTTTAATTTAGTGACAGAAGGCTTCTGGATGCAGTCACATACTTGCGAAGTCAGAGTGTGATCAAGATGGGATTGACCACTCCAAGAGTAAGAGAAGAATGAGTCGCTGTATTTCAATTTAGCAAAACCTTGACTAGGATAATCCATCAAATAGATTTGATATTTTGAAATACAATATGGACAACCTGATCAGAGTTGACAGTTGAACTTTGAGATGTTCTATGAGCATTTTGGTCAAAGAGATGAATTATATGGAAACTATATCCGCATGGATTTTAAGGATGTTATTCTACACATTTGATCTATCCGGCCGTCAGATACCATTGCTAGATGGTCACTTCTATTGGTATAAAAATTTATTCCTATGCTATCAGCTTAGGTTCGGACCTATAAGGTCACATACATTAGAGTTTACGATCCGATCGAATGGTTGATCAACGATTAAGAATCATTCTAGTGTTAAACGATCAATATGATTGACATTGAACCTAGTGCAAATGTTGCAGGAAGATCGATTAGCAATTTGATTGCTGATTGGCTTAATTTGATTAAGCCAATGGATTGAGATTAAGTCTAATTGAATATGATTTAATTAGATTTGGTTTGGACTTGATTGGATCAAGTCCAATTGATTTATTGGATAAGTCAAGTGCAAAGAAAAACTAGTCCTAATTCAATTAGGACTTGGATCAACCTAATTTCTAATTTGATTAGAAAATTAAATCAGATTTAAATCTAATTTAATCTGATTAAATTATATTTTTAATTGGGTTAAGATCTATTTTAATTAGGTTGATCTGATTTTGGTTTGATTTGGTTTGAGAAATTAAATTTGAACAAGTCATAGATTGAATCCTAGTAAGACCAGGATTCCACCTTGCGCCACCTTAGCCCCTCACGCCCACTCTCTCTTATCCCATGCCCATTCTCTCTTATTTTGTGTGATAAAACTCTCTCTCCCAGGTCTTCACACATGCCCAAAACTTATCTTTCTTTCTCTCTTACATGAAATGTGGTTGTGGATCACGTCAAAGTAGGAATTAGTTTGGATTTCAAATTCTATGAGATAGAGTTTTAGGAAACCAAAACTCTTTCCTTAAGGCACTGATTTTACCTAATTTTTTTTTTGAAATTTTTGTGGCTTTTATGGCACATAATATGCACCCTTTTTTGGTGGTCCACACACAAAAGGAAGGAGGGGGCGCCCAAGAGTTGGGCGCCCCTTATCTTGCCCTGTTTGGATATACCTTGACTAGGTATTTGACCTAGATAAAGATTCTATCATATCTCTCTATTTAAAATGAATATTTTTATGATATTTTTATAAATTATAGAAAATTGAGAGACCTTTAGGGCATATAAAAATCAAGAAGAAAAAGTTTTGGTGCATGGAGATATAATAGACACAAAACTAGGTGTCTAGGAGAGAGCAAAGAAAAGAAGAAGAGGGTCTTCTTCTAGGGTTGCTGAGTTCATCTCTTTCCTTCCTCCTTCTTGAGTTTTCTGAGAGTGTCTCAGATCTAAAACTCCTTCTCCTACTTTTCATCTTTGAAAGAGTTCAAATCAAGAAGAAGGAGGCATCGATCAACCATCGAAGAAGGATCAGCGCAGTACTAGCATACTGTGCTGATTTCCTAGATCAGGACTTCTGATCGTGATTCGTGGGCTCGTGTGGATGACTCCTAGAGGCTGGATGCATGTGCGGCTCACAACATCATCCTCAAGCCCAGATCAGCAAAGTTAGAACATCTAACTTTCAAGGTAATAGATCTGATCTATTATATTTTACATACATTAGATGTAGTATAGAAATATGTTGATATGATCAACATGTAGTTCTTGTTCTTTATATTTTAATTTCTGATTTAATATCATGTAATAATTATGTAATAGAATCTAAAATCTAGAAATTCTCTAATTTTACAAGATAAATTTTGATTTATTTTAGTCTTTCACTGCCTGATCTTGAAAAAGTTTCAAGATCTAACCCTGAAACCCTAGATCTGGTTCCTTCATTCAGCACCTCCTCTATATACATATACTGTAAGAGTCCTATCATTCTCTTAGATCTATCCCTATAGACCTTTATACGAAGAATGTAAGAAGCTTGTCTTAGGTCTTTCATGGCGAACTCTTTTGACAACCATACTTTGACTGATGTCAGCATGAGAATATCATTTTCAATCAGGAGGATGTCATCCACGTACAATATGAGGAATGTTATAGCACTCCCACTGATCTTTTTATACACACACGGCTCCTCATCATTTTTGATAAAATTAAATATTTTGATCACATCATTGAAGCAAGTGTTCTAACTCCGAGATGCTTGCTTAAGTCCATAAATGGACCTTTGCAGCTTGCAGACCTTGTGATCACTATCACTGGACGTGAAACCCAGAGACTGCTCCATATAAATATCTTTCTGAAGATATCCATTTAGGAAGGTAATTTTCACATCCATCTATCAAATTTTATCATCATAAAATGCTGCTATGGCAAGCAGAGTATGGATGAATTTTAGCATGGCTATAGATGAAAAAGTTTCATGATAGTCAATGCCTTTGCGTTGACTATAACTTTTCGCGACTACCCTTGCCTTATAGGTCTCTACCTTACCATCCGACCCAATCTTCTTTTTGTAAATCTATTTACACCCAATAAGTATAATATTCTTAGGTGGATCTACTAAGGACCAAACCTGGTTGGAATGCATGAAATCAATTTCTGACTTTATTGCTTCTATCCATTTCTTGGAGTCTACATCTAACATTGCCTCATCGTAGGTTTTGGAATCATTCCTAATATCTCTATCTCTCACAAAGAATGCTTCCTTTAAATCTTCTGTAAGAATACCTAAGTACCTTTCACAAGAATGGAAGACCCTACTTGATCTACGAGGTGGAGGAGGTATCACATCTAATGGCTCATTATTGGGTTCAGATTCTTGGACTTGATGCTCTTCAGAAACTTTTTCTTCAAGCTCAATCTTCCTCCCACTGCCTCCATCTTAGATAAACTCTTTTTCTAAGAAGATGGCATGATGGCTCACAATCACATTATAATTCTTAAGAAGATAGAAGTAGTATCCCATGATTTTCTTATGATATCCTATAAAATGAGCTCTAAAGGACCTAACCTCTAACTTGTTCGCCTGCCGTCGTTTGATATGAGCCAGATATCTTCTAATCTTGAGGTACCCAAGAGTTGGCTTCTTACCATGCCATAACTCATATGGTGTGGTAGGAATGGATTTAAAGGGAACTCGATTCAAGAGATGAATCACAGAAAGCAAAGCATGTCCCAAGAGAAAGTCAGGAAGGTCTGTGAAGCTCATCATGGATCGAACCATATCTAATAGGATCTGATTCCTCCTTTCGGATACCCCATTGAGCTGAAGTGTCTCTGGAGGTATCCACTGTGAGATTATGCCATTATCTTTGAGATAGATTTGAAATTTTTTACTAAAGTATTTTCTTTCTCGATCTGATCGAAGAACTTTATAGATTTTTTGATCTATTTTTCTACTTCATGTCTGAACTCTATGAATTTTTTAAAAGCTTCAGACTTTCGATGTATCAGATATACAAACCCATACTGTGAATAATCATTGATAAAGATTATGAAATAGATATAGCCACCCTTGTCTTGTACATCAAATGGACCACACATATCAGTGTGTACCAGAGCTAATATCTCAGTGGGCCTTTCTCCTTGTCCCACAAAGGACAGCTTGGCCATTTTTTCTTAAAGACACAATTCACAGACTGGATAAGACTCGAAAGTCAATGGTCCGAGAAGACCATCTTTCTCTAGTTTATTGAGTCTGTCCTCTCCAATATGGTCTAGCCTAAGGTGCCATAGATACTTTTGGCTAATCCTATCTTTAGGTCTCTTAGACCCTATGGCATTCACTATTTTCTCATTAATGTTTACACTCGCATCCGTATATAAATGGTAAAGACCGTCAATCAAGAAAGTACGTACAATAATTTTATTTTTGAAATAAATTGAACACATATCTTTATTGAAATAAAAATTATAGTTATCCTGTGCCAGCACAGAGATAGAAATCAAATTTCTACTGGCAATAGGTACATAATAATAGTCTTTCAAAAGCAAACTAAGTTCTAATGGTAGTCATAGAGGATAGGTTCCGACAGCCACAGCAACAACCCTTGCTTCATTGCCAATCCAGAGAGTGATCTCGCCTTCTCTCAGCCCCCTAACTTCTTCAAGATCCTGCATTGAAATGCACAAATGAGCACTTGAATCAGAATCAAAAACCCAACTAGAAGAAGAAAAAATCTTAGATTAGTTTTAATAACAAGCATTTCAGATGTACCTTTAGAAGATTCATCCTTCTTCCTGCTCTTGACAGTCGTCAGGTAGGCCAGACAGTTCCTTCTCTAGTAGCCTTTGACGTTGCAATAAAAATATTTTTCTTTATCGTCGGCCTTCTTAAAAACCTATTTTTTGAGCTTGGCTTCATTCTTCTGCTTCTTCACAGGCCTTTTCTTCTTCTTAAAAGAAGACTTCTTTTTGGAGGAAGCTCGCTCCACAGCTAGAACTATTGCTCTTGAACTCTTCAAGGTGCCCTCTGTAGTCACCAGCATATTCAATAACTCAGGCAAAGTAGCATCGATCTTATTCATATGGTAGTTCATGATGAACTACCCATATGAATCAGAAAGAGACTGGAGGATCAGATCCACCCACAGTTCCTTGTCCATGTTTATTCTGAGTTTCTGAAGCTCCTCTATATCCTTGATCATTGTTAGATAATGATCATTGATAGACTGGCCATCATGCATCTTTGTTCTGAAAAGTCTTTGAGAGATCTCAAAGTAAGCTGTGAGACTCTGTTCACCATACAACTCTTGCAGGTGAACCAGCATCTCTCTGACAGTCCTCATGTCTTCATGTTGTTGCTGAAGATCATTGGACATGAACGCTAAGATGTAGCACTTCGTCTTATTATCTTCGTCCATCCACTTCTCAAGTGCAGCTCGTTGATCAATAGATGGGTGAGCAGATAATACAGGCACTTTCTGGTCTAAGACATGTGTGAGTTTTTTGAAATTGAAAATAATTCTTAGATTTTGAAGTTAGTCTTTGTAATTGATGCCAGTCAACCTATTTGTATTAAGAATTCAAGTTAAGGGGTTTGAACTCAACATGGTTATCTGCAGAGAGAATAATTTTTAGTTAGATTTTGTACTTATAAGATTGTTTGTTCTAGAAACTTTAAAAATAAATAAAGGCTCCTACTATTTTTTTGAATCTCCCACACTCTTTGGGTGGAGAAACAGAAATTTATATGCGATCGATTTCAAGTGGGTACTGTGGTCTCATTAATCTATACACACCTCACCTAACAGTTATTGATGAGTATAGATCAATGAGTGGACAACACTTTGTCCATTGTTTCACTAAGTAAGATGCAGTGGGCTTGGTCTCTAAGTCCTGTAGCCTCACCTAACAGTTATTGACATATTTTTTAGTTAAGTCGAACCTATCATTCACCAACAGATGCAAAGTTGTCATTAAGACCCTCACCTAACAGTTATTGAGCCTAATCTCATCTCTATCTCGGGATATCAAATGTCATTAGAGTGGTTGTACTTTTTCGATGTAACCGAACCACTATAACCAACCAAGAACGATCAATGCCAGAAAGGCACCCGCATCTCTACAATGATGAAAGACCTCTAGACTTAATATTTAATGAAGAGATTTGAGTTTAGATCTCTTCTAAATTAGTAAATCTGACATCCGACTGATTAAATTAGATCAGCACATCAATATGTCTAACCATCTTAGTCGGCATGGGTGAACTCGAGTCAACAAGTAACCTAACACAAAACTGAATCTCCCAAGATGGCTAGAGAAGTTAAGATATGTGGGGGTTCCCCTGTTGCTTTCTTTAGACACCAATCAGAATTGGTCAGGTCAGACAATGAAATCAATTAAATAACCACCATCTAAATACTTGTTTTAGACACCAAATTGATCAATTAGAATCGATTAGGTTAATCTATTGAAACGGACCCGAACCACTAAGCCAAATTCGATCTTGAGTCAATCAACTCACATTAAAATGTGAATCTATATGACCAACTACAACTAAACTCAACTTTGAGCCCCTTTGATCTAATTCTAATCATCCATCGATTAGGTTCAATTAACTGTTCAAAATCGAAAATGGGTTCTAGCCTGATCTAATCAATTAGATCCTAATTGTAGTTTGATCACTAAACCTAATTTGTTCAACCCATACCCATATGAAATAACATAATTTTAGATCTAAAAATAATTTTTAGATTATATTTTATTGCATGCAATTAGTGGCTTATGATCTTGAAACTGTTTCAGATCTAAACCTAATTTCATATATCAAATATATATAGTTTTAGATCTAAATTAAATATGCATCATATATATACATTAAATTTCAGATCTAAAACTAAATTTACATATATAAAATATATATAAAATCAGATCTAAAATAATAATTAAAATATTTTAAAAATATCTTTTTAAAAATCTATTCACATCAAACTAGGACAACCTTTACAATATAGGAGGTAAACCCTATATCAGGACAATCTTATATCAGTTTGATGTGAATTTTTAATCATTTTAATTTCAGATCTAAATATAAAATTAAACATATCACATATACTAATTTTTAGATCTAAAAGATTTGATTTAATTATTTTAAAAATAATTTTTAAAATCGATCAATTTTGTGCTAGGATAACCTTTGCAATATAGGGGGTAAATCCTATACCAGGATAATCTTATATCAGTACAAAATTGAGTTTAAATCATTAAAACTTTTAAATCTAATCTAAAAATTAGATTATATATATTTTTAAAAATCTGTGGCTCTAAAACCACCGTTAAAAAATCGAGTAGGTAGCATGTGTAGATTTCAAAATTTTTAAAAAATACAGTGAAAAATAAAATGGATTAAACCCTTTAACCCCACATGTAAAAGATCAAATCTAATCTTACTCAAGCCTAAGAGAAAATACATATATACAATCTAGAATTTAGAAACAAATATGAGATCAGATCTCATTATCTTGGTGAAGGTAGATATTCACCATTTTTGATGATCACGGATTCGTATATTCTCAAGCCGCACACGTGTCCGACCTCTATGGATATCTATCGAGATCAATCTCGAACTGATCTCTTCTTATAGAAGACTCTTCTTTCCAAGAAGAATCTTAGCCTGAAACACTTTGATCAACACTTTGATCTGGATTGCGGGATCAACTCCTTAATCAGCAACCTTCTTCTTCTTCTCCTCGATCTTCACTCTTGAAGTCACAAAGCACTACCTCTTGACGTGTGACAAAGGAGACGCCCAACTCTTAGATGTGGAAGAGAAGAGAGGGAGGAGAGGAGGCATGGAGAAGGGAGAAAGAGGAGTTTATTTCACCAAAAACTCAATTAGTTAGGAACCCTAAAGACATACCCTTTATATAAACACTATCCTGAAATAAAATAGAAATCCATTTATCTTAAAAAGGTAGATCCTTATCTTATAAGAATCCTCTACCTTTTTAATCTGATTTATTTCAATTAAAATCAGATATAAATAGTATATGATCAGTCCCTTTAAGCAGGTAAAGAGACGTCCAAGAAATACAGATAAGGTAGTTGGGGTGCCAACTCTTGGCGCCCCATAATAGGGTTTCTAGCCAAATAAGAAGGGGTGTGGCCCCACCTCTCTCTCCTCCACACCATGCCATATAAGAAGGGGTGGGCCCCTCTAGGATTTGACGTCCAATTTCTACCAAAAAAGAAGGAAGGCGCCACCCAATCTTCCATCTATTCCACATGCACACTTAGAGATAATTAGGAGATAAAGAAAAGATAATGTTAGGATAATTATACCAACTAATTGACTTAATCAAATCTTTTTAGGATCATAATTAAGAGCTCAATTAAACTCAAATAGATTTATGTTAGATTCAAGGCTATGGACTTGATCAAATCAAAGTCTCGAGAAGAATTAGGTTTAACCATGTGCTAGTATGATTCTCATAAACCTAATAAAATTTTAATAAATCCTAATCCAATTGAAAATTCATAAGCTCAATTGATAAATTCAAGATTAAATCTCTTAATGTGTGATCTCATAGATTTCATTTTATCTGATAGTGAGGTATATTATAATCTTTATCATAATATCATTGAAACTCTTTTCGATGGAATGGAACATTTTCAATTCTACCCTTTGAGGTCCATCGATCATCAAGACGACATCCGATGAGTCTCACAATCCACCAGTGACACCTAGCAATATATAGTAACAACTCAATAAAATAAAAGTATGAACTTTTAGATGCAGTTATCGTATGATTCAGTTTTTCTATCATGAGTCCTGACTTGACGAAGGTCATGAAGAACTCGTCAGACCCCATCGTCAGTCATGTGCAAGATTGACTCAACTCGAGTTCATTTGTGAATCTTATGAAAACTCTTTTTTCAGTATTCACACTTGCTTTGGTCAAAGACTTTCTGAACTTAGTCTCACAAATCACATAGAACTTCTCCTTTTCTACCAAGATCGATAGATTTCATTTAGGTGCATCCTACTTCAAATAGTAAATCTGAACCTACTGAAATCAACATACACAGTAAGGATCCGAATGGCTAGAGATCAAAAAAATATGCAATCAAATCCAATAGCCTCGCTGCGAATAGCCAATGGCACTGCAGGTCAAAGGACCACTCATATCACTACAGCATCGAGAAGACCACTGATGAATGAGTAGACATCTATGTGATTCTCGTGTTGGTCACACTCAATGTAAGTTATTCTCTAACAACCACTCATACCTTCACCCCAGTGTCTCTACACCACAGATCCGAGACTCATCTATCCATAAGGGAGGTGAACCGTGCATCGATCTCAAATGGATTGATCACTGTCCTCCATGATGATCTTTTGATCGAGAATATTTAGAATTTAATCACTAATTAATGGATGTCTCAAATTCTTAACTCTTTAAGAATATACAAAAATTATCTTTGTTAATTTCTAGGACAAATCATGGACACATAAATATGATTAGAAAGAAAAAATCCTTTATTGATAATAAAAAAATTACAAGTACAAGTTTAGGCCCTGAAATTACATAATGTGTTAGCTAACAATTGACTTTTAGGGTACTAATCCAACACCATCCAATAAGGTTCATTATTGATCTGCAAGACTGAGATAGATTCTTCAATACTGTACTTCTTCAGAACCTCAAAGAATGACTTCTGGGGAGGTCTCTTGGAGCCAATATTACCAATTTAGATAGTAGGTCATCTCTCGAATTCTCAGACCAAGGTACCTATTGAATGTCAAAGTCAGAGAATACTGAAGTTAGATCTTTACCTTCTGGAGGTACTTCTTTATATTCTCCTCTCGGGCCTCAAAGTCTTCCTTCACTTATCCTGTCACTAGCTATGAATCGGTGCAGATTCTTAGCTTCTGCACTCCAAGCTCCTTTGTAATTCTTAGTCTGATGAGAAGAGCTCCATATTCAACTTCATTTTTAGTGGCTAGGAAGTCAAACCTCAAGGTATATTCTGTGACAAATCCTTTGGGCCCAAGAAGTAACAGGCCTACTTTCGATCCTGCAGAGTTTGATGATCCATCCACATGCACTACTTAAGAGTCATCGGGTTCTCCTGATGAACTCTATTCCATCGGTGTATCCTCTTCCTGAGTCAACTTTGGCATTTTTGGATCAATCGGGATAGTGCATTCCATGATGAAGTCAGCCAAAATCTAAGCTTCAATAGAGGATGGAGTTTGAAACTTTACCTAGAACTCTATAAGTTCAATCGTCCATTTTGTCAGTCATCCAAAAATATCAAACCGATGTAAGATTGCCTTGAGTGGCTGATCAGTCAGCACCGCATTGAGATGTGCTTGAAAATAGGGTCAGAACCATCAGGCTGCAATAATGAGGGTGAAGATCAGCTTCTCTAGCCTGATATATCTGGTCTTTACATCATGCAAAACTTGGCTAATATAGTAGATTGGCCTTTGGACTTTATCTTGCTCACGGACTAACACCGTGCTTATGGCAGCTAGTGAGATCGCCAAATATATGTAGAGTTCTTCATTAATTTGCGGCTTGCTATGGAGTGATGCGGAACTAAGATTTTTTTTTAGCTCCTCGAAGGCTTGTTGGCATCCTTCAGTGCATTGAAAGTTCTTCGATTGTCTCAGGGTTTGAAAGAATGAGAGACAGCATTCGGCTGATCTAGAGACAAATTGGTTCAATGCAGCCACTCTGTTTGTGAGGCACTAAATTTTCTTTATATTCTTAGGTGGGATCATCTCATATATGGCTATGATCTTCTCAAGATTGGCTTTTACCCCCTGGTTGGACACCATGAAGCCTAGGAACTTGCCCCAAGTGACTCTGAAGGAATACTTGGCTGGGTTCAGCTTCATCTGCTCCTTCCTCAGTGTGGCGAATGTCTCTTTAAGTTCATTTATATAGATTCAAAAAGTCTTACTCTTGACAAGTATGTCATTTATGTAGACTTCTGTATTTCATCCGATTTGATCTTTAAAGATCTTGTTCACAAGGTGCTGATAAGTTGCACCTACATTTTTTAGGCTAAAGGGCATAACTCTGTAACAGAAGAGACCTCAGTCAGTGATAAAAGCTGTCTTCTCCTTGTCTTAAGGTACCATCCGGATTTGATTATATTCTGAAAAGGCATCTTTGAAGATTAGGAGTTTATGCCCTGAAGAGGCGTCTACCAGTTGGTCAATGGAAGGTAGGGGTAGCTATCCTTCGAATACGTCTTGTTGAGATCGGTGAAGTTGATGCATGTCCGTCACTTGCCATTCGCCTTCTTCACTAAAACCACATTCACGATCTAGCTTGGGTAGGTTGTGTCCCGGACGAAGCCAGCATCGAGTAGCTTATCCACTTCTTCAGTTATTGCCATTTATCGTTTGAGTACAAAGCATCTTTTCTTCTGTTTGATAGACTGGTGGTTCGGTTTGATGCTTAGCCAATGTGTCACCACCTCTGGATTGATGCCTGGCATATCAGTGGGGATCCAGGCAAACAGTCTGTATTTTTTTGCAAAAAGAAGATGAGACATTTTTTGGTTATTTGATCGAGGTTTGACCTGATCTGGATAGTGTGCTCCTTGTTGCCTCATTTAGTAGGATCATCTCCAGGTCCTCCACTGGTCTTCCACATTCTTTGGATAGCTCATCTCGAGTGTCCAGTCCATCTATTTGGTAAGCTTCAGAAGGTCCCATGCTATGAAGTATGATAGTATAGTATTGTTGTGTCGGGGCCTGATCTCCATGAACTTCACCAACTTCGAACTCGATCAGTTAGAAACTTCATCTTCAGATGGTATGTGGACACCACAGCTTGAAGAGCATTGAGTCCCAGGCATCCGAGAATGGCATTGTAGGCCGACGGTGTCCAAACTATTAAGAAATCAACTTGGATCTTGGATCGTTGGGGAGATCATCCAGCTACCATATTGAGAGTTATGACTCCTTCAACAGGCATCATATCTCCGGTAAACCCCACAAGGGGTGAGTCCAATCACCCTAGGTGTTCAGGAGGGATATCCATTTGGGAGAAAACATCATAAAATAATACATCTGTCAAGCTTCCACTGTCAATTAAAATATGACGTGCATTATAATTTATAATATTTAAAGATACAACCACTGTATCATTATGTGGAAACTAAACTTCTTGAGCATCTTCTTCAGTAAAGATGATGGATTCTTTAGTTTTTTGCTTCTTAGCAGGTTCGAACAATTTTTCTGCTTGGTTTCAGTGTCCCCCAGTTATTGTGTTTATTACTCCGACAAGAGGTCACTCTCTAGAGGGCTCTCCTTGCCACTGCTCTGGTGGGTGAGGCAACCTCCATTGTTCTTCTGACTACTCCTACCGATGTCTGATGAATCGATCCAAGCACCCATGCCGAATAAACTCCTCCATTTCATCTCGAAGTTGAAGACAGTCTTCGATGTTGTGGCCATTGTCATGGCAGTAAAGACGTACTTGTTGGAATTTTGGCAATCAGGATGGATCCACAACCTCCCTATTTGAGGGATCTGATCCCTGATCTTCATCAACACTTGGGCTTAGGCGGTGTTCTGCAGTGTGTAGTTTGTGAATCTCTTAGATGGAGACACACATCGCTCTCTAAAGAAATTCTTTTGCTGGGGATTTCATGGGGGAGTTTAGGATCTTTGACTTTTGGATAGAGAGCAAGAGGGTTGCCATCCCTCAATGGAGACTTCACCTCCTCTTCTTTCTTCTCTCCGACAGCTATATCTACCGATGGCTCATCTTCAAATGCTTCATCAATTCGCATGTACTTTTCCACCCGAGCCAACATATCAGCAAAGTTGAGAAGGTAGGTCTTCTCCAAAGAGTACTAAAGACCATTCTTCAGAACCGCCCTTCAGGGTGGTCATGGCGACCGATTGATCCAGATCGTGAAACTCCAGTACAGCCACATTGAAGCGACTGAGGCAGTATCAAATGGACTTTTCCTCCTTTTGTTTGATGTTGACCAGAGAGTCCGATCCTTTCCACTGCCTCCTGCTACCGATGAAGTGGCCTACTAACAAGTGACTCATTTGAACAAATGAGTGATTGTCTGCGGCATCATACATGAATCCAGTGCTGAGCCATGCCCTTTAAAGTGGATGGAAAGGCTCGAGAGACAGCGGCATCCGTAGCCCCATGAAAAAGTATCAGGGTCTTGAAACTCTCCAGATGGTCCATGGGATCAGTAATCCCATGGTAGCTTTCCAGCTGTGGCATCTTGAAGTTGGTGGGGTGCAGCATCTGAAGAAACCAAATCTAGGGTTTCAAGGTTAGATCTTGAAATTTTTTCAAGATCAAGCAGTGGAAGACTAAAATAAATCAAAATTTATCTTATAAAACTAGAGAATCCCTAGATCTAAGATCCTATTACATGATTATTACATGGTATTAAATCAAAAATTAAAATATAAAGAGTAAGAACTACATGTTGATCATATCAACATATTTCTATACTACATCTAATGTATGTAAAATATAATAGATCAGATCTATTACCTTACAAGTTAGATGTTCTAACTTTACTGATCCAGACTTAAGGATGATGTTGCAAGCCACACATGCATCCAGCCTCTAGGAGCCATCCACATGAGCCCATGAATCACGATCAGAAGTCTTGATCCAGAAAATCAGCACAGTATGCTAGTACTGCGCTGATCCTTCTTCGATGGTCGATCATATGCCTACTTCTTCTTGATTAGGACTCTTCCAAAGATAAGAAGTAGAAGAAGGAGTTTTAGATCTGAGACACTCAGAAAACTCAAGATGGAGGAAGGGAAGAGGTGAACACAGCAACCCTAGAAGAAGACCCTCTTCTTCTTCTCTTTGCTCTCACCTAGACACCTGATCTTGTGTCTATTGTATATCCATGCCCCAACCTTCTTTCTTCCTAATTTTTGCATACCCCAAAGATCTCTCTTTTTTCTATTTTTCACATAAATTTTATGAAAAAATTTATTTTAAATAGAGAGATATGATAGAGTCCTTATCTAGGTCAAATACCTAGTCAAGGATTATCCAAACATGGCAAGACAAGGGGTGCCCAACTCTTGGGCGCCCCCTCTTTCTTTGTGCGTGGACCACCAGCAAAGGGCATATATTATGTACCATAAAACTCACAAAAATATCAAAAAAAATCTGGATAAAATCAGTGCCATAAGGAAAGAGTTTTGATTTTCTAAAACTCTATCTCATAGAATTTGAAATCCAAACTAATTCCTACTTTGACTTGATCCACAACCACTTTTCATGTAAGAGAGAAAGAGAGAAAAATTTTGGACATGTGTAAAGACCTGGGAGAAAAATTTTGTGGCATAAAATAAGAGAGAGTGGACGTGGGATAAGAGAGAGTGGGTGTGGGGGCTAAATTGACGCAAGGTGGAATCCTAGTCTTACTAGGATTCAATCTATATCTTGTTCCAATCTGGTTTCTCAAACCAAATCAAATCAAAACTAAATCAACCCAATTAAAATAAGTCTTAACCCAATTAAAAACTTAATTTAATCAAATTAAATTAGATTTAAATCTAATTTAATTTTTTAGTCGAATTAGAAATTATGTTGACCCAAGTCCGAATTGAACTAGGACTAGTTTTTCCTTGCACTTGGCTTATCCAATAAACTAATTAAACTTGATCCAATCAATCCCAAACAAAATATAATTAAATTATATTCAATTAAACTTAATCTTAGCTTATTGATTTAATCAAATTAAGTCAATTAGCAATCAAATTGCTAATCGATCCTCCTGCAACACTTGCACTAGGTTAAATGTCAATCATATTGATCGTTTAACCCTAGAATGATTCTTAATTGTTGATCAACCATCTGATCGGATCGTGAACTCTAATGTGTGTGGCCTCATAGGTCTGAACCTAAGCCGATAGTACATGAATAAATTTTTATACCAATCAAAGTGACCATCTAACAATGATACCTGATGGCTGGATAGGTCGAATATGTAGAATAACATCCTTAGAATTCATGCGGATATAGTTTCTATATAATTCATCCTCTTGACCAAAATGCTTATAAGATACTTCAGAGTTCCACTGTCAACTCTGATCAGGTTGTCCACATTGTATTTCAAAATATCAAATCCATCTGATGGATTATCCTGATCAAAATTTTGCTAAATTGAAATACAGTGACTCATTCTTCTCCAACTCTTGGAGTGATCAATCTCATCCCGATCACACTCTGACTTCGCAAGTACTTGACTGTGCCCAAAAGCCTTCTGTCACTGAATTAGAAATTCAATTAGTCCAGTACCAAAGCATAGTGAGTTGCTTGCAAGTCATTGAGGTGATCTCAGATCTAAGGTACACTTATTCCTATATCCCATTAGAGATATTCTCGACAACAGAATGCTCTGGAGTTGGTCACATTTAATGATGATGTATTCTTATATCTCACCTGTATGCCATACCAGTGTCTCCACACTCCTTGGTTAAGAGGATAACTAACCCATATGGCCTACAGCGATCTATGCTCGATAGAAGCTATCGTCCTTATTAACAGCCTATCATTTGATCGTGAATAGTTTTAAGGACTAATTGATAAATCCTCTCTTTATCGAACCTAAATAGTCTTAAGAACTTTATCACAACAACAGAGTTCATTAGAAGATGAAAACTTGTGATAAAAATACCAAAAATATATTTTACTTATTAACAAATCAATTACAATACAAGGTTGCTCAACTATCAACAGCTTGATGATTAACTTTTGGGACATATTTTCTAACAACTCCCACTTGTCCTAAAGTCACTCGACACAGTATCTAATACCCATCTTCGACTTATGATTGTCGAACTCCTTTATTACCAGGGCTTTAGTGAAGGGGTCGGCCAGGTTTTCTTTTCCGTCGATCTTCTGAAGATCGACATCACCTCGATCCACGATCTTTCGGATCAGATGGAAGTGGTGCAAAATATGCTTCGTCCGCTGGTGTGCTTTGGATTCCTTCGCCTGAGCTATGGCATCAGTGCTGTTACAGTAGAGCAGGACTGGACTATCGAGGGAGGGTGCTACTCCGAGCTCGATGATAAATTTCCTCAGCCATGCAGCTTCCTTCACAGCATCCGATGCTACGATGTACTCCACCTCACAAACAGAGTCTACCACAGTATGCTGCTTGAAACTCTTCCAACATATGGCTCCACCATTCAGAGTAAAGATATAACCCGACACGCTTCTACTGTCATCATGGTCATATTGGAAGCTGAAGTCTGTGAACCCCACAAGTTTCAGATCTGACTCGCCATAAACCAACCATTAGTCCTTAGTATTTCTCAAATACTTAAGGATGGCTTTAACCACTTTCCAGTGGTTTTCTCCAGGATCAGATTGGTATCTACTCACTACTCCTAGTGAGTATGCCACATCTGGCCTTGTACATATCATGGCATACATGATAGATCCCATGGCCGAAGCATATGGGACTCTACTCATACGCTCTCTCTCTTCAGGAGTTGTCGGACAATCTTTTTTAGAGAAAAATTTTATGGCCTATTGGTAGATAGCCCTTCTTGAAATTTTTTATGCTGAACCTCTTCAGCATAGTGTCTATGTACGTGGACTGGGATAACCCAAGCATCCTTTTAGATCTATCCCTATAAATCTTCATCCCTAGGATGTAGGATGCTTCACCCAAGTCCTTCATGGAGAACTGCGATGACAACCAAACTTTTATTCTCTGTAGTGCGGGGATGTCATTCTCGATTAAGAGAATGTCATCCATGTACAAGATAAGGAATACCACAACTAGATCATTTATCTATTTATAGATGCAAGGCTCTTCTCCATTCTTAACGAAGCCATACGTTTTGATCACCTTATCAAAATACATGTTCCAACTCCGAGAAGCTTGCTTCAATCCATAAATAGATCTCTGAAGCTTACACACCTTGGACTCATCTGTAGATGTAAACCCCTCAGGTTGTATCATATATACCTCTTCGGTCAGCTCTCCATTCAGAAAAGCTGTCTTTACATCCATCTGTCAGATCTCATAATTCAGATGGGCAGCTATTTCAAGCATTATCCGAATAGATTTGAGCATTATCATAGGGGAGAACATCTCATCATAGTCAATACCATAATGTTGACGATATCTCTTGACAACCAGATGGGCTTTATAGGTCTCCACCTTTTCGTTTGCGCCCCTCTTCCTTTTGAAGACCCATTTATACCCAATGGGTTTAATCCCTTTAAGTGGGTCAACCAATGTCCATACATCGTTGACCTTCATGGACTCCATTTTAGATTTCATAATTTCAAGCCATTTCTCGAAATCAGATCTCTGCATTACATCCATATAGGTGATCGGATCCTCATCGCTCTCATCGAGTTCGATGGGATCACCATCTCGGACTAAGAAATTATAGTATCTATCCGATTGACACGGTACTCTATCGGATCGTCTTAATGATGCAGGTATATTGGTCTCCGAATCTAATCTAATCAAATCCGACTCAAGTTCAGCTATTGGTGTCGGTCCTTCTACCTGTTGAACTTCATCAAGTTCAACCTTAGAGGTAAGGGTTCCTCATCAAGGAACTTCTTTTCTAAAAAGATTGCCTTAAGGCTGACGAATACCTTTTGTTCATCAGCATGGTAGAAAAAATATCTTTTGGTCTCTTTGGGGTACCTTATGAATGTGCATTTGTCAGACCTAGATCTGAATTTATCTATAACTAACCATTTGACATAGGCCAGACACCCCCAAACCCTAAGGTGTGAAGTGCTGGTTTACGCCCTATCCATATCTCATATGGAGTCTTAATTACAGACTTACTTGAAACCCTATTTAACAGATAACAGGCCGATTCGAGTGCATATCCCCAAAAGGATATCGACAAGCTGGCAAAACCCATCATGGATTGGACGATGTCTAACAAAGTTCGATTTCTCCTTCCAGATACACCATTATGCTGTGGTGTTCCTAGAGGAGTCCATTGGGAGAGAATTTTATTCTCTCTTGGATATGTGAGAAATTCACCAGAAAGGTATTCTCCTCCTCGATCAGATTGAAGAGTTTTAATACTCTTCCCAGTTTTTTTTTCTACTTCACTTTGGAATCGTTTGAACATTTCAAATGAATCCGACTTATGTTTCATCAGATAGATATATCCATATTTGGATAGATCATCCGTGAAAGTGATGAAGTAGAAATATCCACCTCTAGCACTTGTGCTCATGGGCCCGTATACATCAGTATGTACTAGGCCCAAGAGCTCAGTAGCTCTCTCATCTTTTTCAGTAAAAGGTGACTTGGTCATTTTACCAAGAAGACAGAACTCACAGGTTAAAAGTGATTCACAATCACTGACTTCGAGGATTTTCTCTTGCGTCAACCTGTTTATCCTGTTCTTGTTTATATGACCTAACCTACAGTGCCATAAGTAGATATTAGATACACTATCTAATTTAGGATGCTTGCCAATAGAATAGACTACGTTAACAGGTTGTGATAACATATACACACCATTGTTCAAATATCTATAAAAAATAGTAACAACATTCATAATGATATTATAAATTTATTTTTTTATTGAATTTTTATAATTATTTTTGGTCAGAAGGCCTACAGAAATGATATTTAAAAAAAAACTGAGACAGAAATGACAATTATTAAGAACAACGGTATGGAACTCAAATACAAATTTCAAGATTCTTAACGCTAGAATTAGAACTGGTCTTTCATCTCCAACGTTCAGGAATCTCTCGCCTTGCTCAAATCTCCTACTGACCTTCAACCCCTGCAACGAATTGCAAATATAGTAAGGGCTATCGGTATCCAATACCCAGTCAGTTAGATCACAAATAGAAAAATTGTAAGGAGTTATCATATAAATACCTTGCCCAGCAATAGCTTGCTTCTTTTTCTGCCTGTTTGGATCTAGGGAGACAATATACTGAGGACAGTTCCTTTTTCAGTGCCCCCACTTCTTGCAAAAGAAGCATTCAGCTTGACTCTTTTCGGGCTTGATCTTTCTGGTCTAGCCCTACACAGATGTCCCAGCCTGAACTTGCACCTTTTTCATTTTTTTCTTGTTCTTCTTTCCTTTCTTAAAGGGTCGAGAACTAGAAGACGAACCTCCCACTATGTTCACCGACTCTTTGTGGAGTTGGTGATCCTTCTCAAAGTTCTGAAGCAACCCTAGTAGCCCGTGGTAGTTTACTTCAAGCTTTGACATTCTATAATGAGTGAGGAATGGGAGATAAGACTTGGACAGCGAGCTCAATATTACATCTTTTTCAAGCTGCTCATGCAAGAGAAAGCCGAGGTTGCTCAAACGCTCCATCAGCTCGATCATGTACAATACATGATCAGTGACATAAGCACCATCCCATATTTTGGCATTGAAGATGACACAACTAGTCTTGTGCCTCTCCACATCATCGGATGTGCCAAAGGCATCCTCCAACACTTGAAGCATGTCCTTTGGCTGAGCCGTCTCAAATCTATGACTGAACTCGTTGCTCATGGCAGCCAGCATGATGCAACGCACCGTGGTCCAGTCACTGAGCCACTTCTGGTAAGTATCTATGACTGTTCCACGTGCATTGGCAGCTGGCTCCTCAGGTGCAGGATCCGTTATCACATATAAGATTCATTCAAGCTCCAGGACTATCTTCGGCTTTCGATACCAGCTACCGAAGTTGGGTCCCACCAACTTATCATTATCCAACAATGATCGAAATGATAGGAAAGTGGCCATATCTGCACAAAGAAAAATTATAAGCTAATTAGTAATTGATTCATTAAACCTAAATAGACTTTAATTAAAAAATTTCTCCCACTATTTTATTCGAATTGGTAGCCTCTACCTCTAATTTGAGAAATTACTCTAATTTCTTAATGGGTACTAGAATCCACTTAGACTGCACACAATCCCAACTTTGGTTGGCCAACCCATGTATATCTAAGGATAGGTTCATAACCAATTATTTCTCTAAATAATTTTTAGTAATTTTATTTTTGCCCCAGTCCCTAATCAGTAGGCTTTGACCTTCACTAAAAAGGTCTGGTTAGGTCCAACCATTAACATGACCATACTTGGCCCATCTAGCTAATGAATGATTAGGCCCAACTTTGATTGGCTAATCTAACCACCATTTAGAAAGATGCAGTCAAAAAATCATATTATGAATGACAATTCTATCAGCCGATAAGCACCAGACCTTTGGGCCTCCAATGATTATCCAACTGATGGACCCATTATCATCCACTTAATAGGAGGCTATGATCTAATTATCACCATAACTATTTCATTTTAAGGACCTAATTATTTTAGAAGATTTAATTAATTTAGAGGAGAATGTCAGATGAACCAGCTTATCATGATCCTCCCACTGGATTCACCAAGTCAGCTTAAGGGAGACCATTAAAAGGGCTGGTCTAGGAGCACCTAAATCAGTCACACTGATTTACCTAGCTGATATGAGTCAGCTCGAATAGTCAAGTGATCCGATCAAAATATAATTTCACTAAGAGGCCAGGTAAGTTCGATGGTGGGAGGGTCTGCCAAAGCTTGCCTTAGACACCATCAGAAATGGTCAGGTAAGCGGGCTGCCAATTAAAAACCACCGGTCTGATTTATCTTAGACACTAACTGATTTAATTAGTTTCAATTAGATCAACCTCACAGTTCGTCCTAGACCGCTTAGCCAAGAATCAAGTCCATTTGGTTCTCGTTAAAAATATGGACTTGACCAACAACAACTATTATAATTGATCTAAAGAATCCTTGACCTAATCTAAGACAATAATTGATTAGATTTAGTTAATTCTCTAATTAAGTCCATCTTTTATCTAACCTTAGGTCTAACTCAATTAATGGACCTAATTTTCACTAACCCATTAACCCAATGTGTTATGGTTTGTGTCTTAGGTTCTTCAATTCATAATTCTAGAATCTAATTAAACAACTTCTTAATTCTTAATTAAGTTTTGGACTGAGGGTTGGGGTTCGGCTTTTCAAAAATAATTTTTATATTTATAAAATATTTTTACAACATGGTTCTTATCAATCAAGTTGCATGTTGGATTCATAATCAAAATGCAAGTGAAATAAGTATGAAACTACTTTAGATCTAATCTAAACAGGTTCATGTAATTGAAACAATTTTAACTTTAAACTGCGTAAATTTTTTAGACAAATATATGATGGTTCTTTGCATAGAAATTATTAACAAAGAGATTTTATTTTATATTTAAATATTTTTTAAATCTAATAAATCATAAATTTAATCTAGATCACATCTAACAAATTTATGATTAAAGATAGATCTATACGAACTAGGACAACCTTTGCACTGTAAGGGGTAAACCTTACAGCAGGACAACCTATAGTTCATGATTGATCTAAAAATTTTAATTTTAGATTTAATAATTAGATTATAAATTAGATCTAATCTAAAAAATAATCTAAGCATGTATAAATAATCATGTAATAAACAACCTAGGCTCTGATACCAATTGAAGGAATCAGATCTAGGATTTCAGGGTTAGATCTTGAAACTTTTTCAAGATCAGGCAGTGGAAGACTAAAATAAATTAAAATTTATTTTATAAAATTAAAAAAATTTTAAATCTAAGATCCTATTACATGATTATTATATGACATTAAATCAGAATATAAAGAGTAAGAACTACATGTTGATCATATCAACATGTTTCTATACTACATCTAATGTATGTAAAATATAATAGATCAGATCTATTACCTTGCAAGTTAGATGTTCTAACTTTACTGATCTAGGCTTGAGGATGATGTTATGAGCTGCACATACGTTCGGCTTCTAAGAGTCATCCACACGAGCCCATGAATCACGATCAGAAGTTTTGATCCAGAAAATCAGCACAATATGCTAGTACTGTGCTAATCCTTCTTCGATAGTCGATCAGATACCTCCTTCTTGATTAGGACTCTTCCAAAGATGAGAAGTAGGAGAAGAAGTTTTAGATCTAAGATACTCTTAGAAAATTCAAGATGGAGGAAGGGAAGAGGTGAACATAGCAACCCTAGAAGAAGACCCTCTTCTTCTTCTCTTTGCTCTCACCTCGACACTTAGTCTTATGTCTATTGTATCTCTATGTCCCAACCTTCTTTCTCTCTGATTTTTGCACTCCCCAAAGGTCTCTCTTTTCTCTATTTTTTATGAAAATTTTATGAAAAAATTTATTTTAAATAGAGAGATATGATAGAGTCCTTGTCTAGATCAAATACCTAGTCAAGGATTATCCAAACATGGCAAGACAAGGGGCACCCAACTCTTGGGTGCCCTCTCTTTCTTTGTGCGTGGACCACCAGCAAAGGACGTATATTATGTGCCATAAAAGCTATGAAAATCTTTAAAAAAATATGGATAAAATCAATACTATAAGAAAAGAGTTTTGGTTTCCTAAAACTCTATCTCATAGAATTTGAAATCCAAATTAATTCCTACTTTGACTTAATCCACAACCACTTTCCATGTAAGAGAGAAAGAGAGGATAGTTTTGGATGTATGTGAAGACTTGAGAGAGAAGTTTTATCGCATAAAATAAGAGAGAGTGGGCGTGGGATAAGAGAGAGTGGGCGTGGGGGCTAAATTGGCGCAAGGTAGAATCCTAGTCTTACTAGGATTCAATCTATGTCTTGTTTCAATCTGGTTTCTCAAATCAAATTAAATCAAAATTAAATCAACCTAATTAAAATAGATCTTAACTCAATTAAGAACCTAATTTAATCAGATTAAATTAGATTTAAATCTGATTTAATTTTTTAATCGAATTAGAAATTATGTTGACCCAAGTCCTAATTGAATTAGAACTAGTTTTTTCTTGCACTTGGCTTATCCAATAAACTAATTGAACTTGATCCAATCAAGTCCAAATCAAATCTAATTAAATTATATTCAATTAGACTTAATCTCAATCCATTGGTTTAATCAAATTAAGCCAATTAGCAATCGAATTGTTAATCGATCCTCCTGTAATACTTGCATTAGGTTAAATGTCAATCATATTGATCGTTTAACCCTAGAATGATTCTTAATCATTGATCAACCATTTGATCTGATCATAAACTCTAATGTGTGTGACCTCATAGGTTCGAACCTAAGTTGGTAGCACAGGAATAAATTTTTGTACCAATCGAAGTGACCATCTAGCAATGGTATCCAATGGCCGGATAGGTCTAATGTGTAGAACAACATCCTTACAACCCATACGGATATAGTTTCTATATAATTCATCTCCTTGACCAAAATGCTCGTAGGACACCTCAGAGTTCAACTATCAACTCTAATCAGGTTGTCCACATTGTACTTCAAAATATCAAATCTATCTGATGGATTACTTTGATCAAAGTTTTGCTAAATTGAAATACAGTGACTAATTCTTCTCCAACTCTTAGAGTGATCAATCACATCTCGATCACACTCTGACTTCGTAAGTACTTGACTGTGCCCAAAAGCCTTCCGTCACTGAATTAGAAATTCAGTTAGTCTAGTACCAAAGCACAGTGAGTTGCTACTATTGGGCTTCGAGGCCTATGGCGAGTTTGCCTCCCCGCTTAGGGCTCTATAGGGGGACCCACGGTCACTCTTGTGGTGGTGGAGTGGGTTGCTGTACAGGGTTGGCTGGTTGCAGGTCCACCATCGGTGTAGTGTTGGTCGGCAGTGCTGTCGCTACTATTGGTGCAGCGTTGTTCTATTATGCAAGTGCCATCTCCATCGGTGCAGCATGGAGCTGCTGCATCATCTGGATGGAGTGGTCAGAGTCTGCACCTGCTGAAATAGCAGGTTGAATTACTTTATGCTGATGGCCACCATCGGTGTCGAAGGTAGTGGAAGAACCGCCTGAGGTTACATCAGGGCCTAAGGGTTGGTCGTGTTCTTTGCCACTTTGGAGGTGGTGGCGTTGGATCACTGGAAAGATATTCTGCCTGGGGCCATGGTTTCGATCTCCTGCTCCTCAAAATTAAGTCAGAGGTCCTTTCTCTAGCATCAATTTATTATTGCTGAAATCTGAAACTCGATCGGAGTTGTTGGAGCGGTGGTGCATCCTTCCAGGGATGTGACCTGCAAGGCAAGTCCTGACCGGAGTTGGCTCCGACGGAGATCCTCTGATGCTCAAGTCAGATATCAGAGAAATAGAAGAAAAAGAGTACTGAAAGAGATTATGCGTGTGTACCTTGGGGGTCCCTTGGAGGTCATTTTGTAAGCAAGGGCTGAAAAACCATTTCGGACAGGTTGCATGGCCAATTTGGATACGATATGGCGAGATTTTCGATCAGGATCTTCAGGACTAGGTGGTTATGCCTGCCTTATCTGTTTCGGAGCCAGCTATGGTGTTGCGGACACTTTTGAATTTGAAATGAGAGTGCAAGTAAGATTGAGTTGGCTTTGGTTGAGGAAGGTTTGGCGTGGTCCGATGGAGATGGGTGCCGAAAGAAGGAAATGGCTAGGGCTAGTTGTGCTTACGAAAATAAATATCAGTGGTATTCGAAGCTTACCTACCGTCAAAGTTAGAGATCAGCCTGTCTAGATTGTATCATTTGCCCCAATGACGGCATCTCTGATCTCATTCATATTCCGATCGCAAAAAGAAAATGATGAAGGCTTCCAGGCCTAACCATAGTATTAGAACATCATAGAGGAATGGTTGGGAGCGAAGGAATAGGCTTTGCTTTGGAAAGCCAACCAAAAAAGGCGCATCTCCGATTCAACTGCCCTTTGTCAGTTATGCCAAAAAAGCGCTAATCTACATTGCAGGAAAAGATAAGTTAAAGACTACCTTTACAACATCATATCAGCTGTTGCAGAGACTGGGACTGATTGGTGGAGTCTAGGTTTGAGACTGAAATCGAATCGGTCAGACTCTAATGTTCTAGTTAGGAAGATCGCCGAGTATAAGGATCATCGAGGGCTGAAGTTAGGATCGGAGATATCTAAAGCTATATACTGAACGACCTTCTTCAGAGTCCTCTCAGGATTCAGAGAGACATATCTATCTTCGGGATCGGATATTCATCTCCAACAGTGCTGTGACATCGGCCCTATAAATTTCATCATATTTCTGACTCATATCTTCGGTCTGAATAATAGATTATCCCCCAATAGGTATCATTTTATATTATCCCAGTTCGCTCTATAAAAACATGTTCAAGTTCTCAACATATAACTTGATTTGTTAAAGAACTGATGAAGGGTTTTTGTATCTGATCCACGCCAAGTGAGAAAGTCCTTTCTAGCATGTTAGGGACGCTTAAACATAATAACTATAACTAAGTCAACTACGCGAGGGTGCTGAATGGTGGAAGGGACTAAAACAAAAGATTGTATTAAAAATGTCATTGTATTCAAGGTTATTTGACCAAAAACAGCCTGCTAAGACAGAAACAAGTGGGAGCAACCATATAAGATTTCAAATTAGAAACCGTAAAAGTAGTACTCGTACGCCCATAACCTGCTACCTGCTTCGTTCTATGGACTTTGTCATGATAGGTTTTTTTTATTCAGAAACCAAAATAATTTCTTTTTTTTGAATAGATGGCAGAAGTGATGGCTTTTCCTGTAGTACCCTTAAAAATTTTTAAATTACAAAATTAATTATATTTTACCTAATTAAAGTTAGATTCGATTTTATTAAGCCACATGTAGTTTAAAAAATAATGCTTAACTCATCAGTTCTACGGGACACCATCGCACTCCATTATCTATATATGATTTCACAGTGCACGAATTCATCTTTAAAAATCAAATTTTTGCATCTAGAACTTATTTCACACAATTTGAGCTCCCTTTCCTTCTAAATCTTCAAAATGAAGCTTATTTTTCTAAATATATTTTTTTTAAAAAAAAATTGTAAGACAGCTTCCACTAATCCGAAGGAATAGAGCAAAAAAATGCAAAAAGAGCAAAAAGCAAGCTATGGCCTTCTTTTTTAGCTGCCAGCAGCACTCAGGGTATTCATGGCTGCCCCCGCACCCTCCAAAGATTGACACCCAAGCTGGCATCTCCGCAGGAAGATTCTTCTCTATATTATATTATTACCAACCAGGGATATTGGCGGCCCTATTTTTATTGCAAAGTGTCAAATAGCCAGAACGAGTGTTATTAATTTATCTTCTTTACGGAAGCATCTTAGCTTTGTGCATAGATCTGCTGGTCTAATTAGTGCACTAACCCTCCAGCTTCTGTGGATTCATTTAAGCCAAACAATCTCTTTCATTGACAAATCATCATTCACTAGTGTTGGGTATAAAATACCCCTCCAGCCGAAGTTCGTACCAGGAGCGACCCTCTCGGGACTCTGCCGACATCCGACCTTGGGCGGCATCTTTCCGAACCTCTCCGGCGGCCGAGCTTCCGCAATATTCTCAAGTTCTGCCGACGGATAAACTCCCACAGCTTCTTCCACAAGTGTCGACCGGATTTCCTTTACGGACGAACTCCTGCCGCATCTCTCGGGCTTCTCCAGCGATAAGCTTCTTCGGCTGTCCATCAGGCTGCTCCAAGTGCTCTCTGGATTCTACCATCGGCCAATCTCCTACAAGGGTCAACCATTCTCCGGACCCCTTCTGGATCTTTTCCGACAGGATTCGATCGACTCCAATCCGAATTTATCAGTAGAAGTTCGTCCGGAGTCAGAGAACAGGGAATGGCATCCGGCGTAAAAATCGGACGAGGCCCAGCCCTAGATATGGGTTCATCTACAGTATGAGGGTTCTGAGGGACTGAGGAAGACGAACTCCCGAAACCGCTAGAGGCGGAGGTGCCAGAAGACATTTCAAGCAAAAACCCTAAAAATCTCAGAAAAATCGGAAGAAATAAGAGACAAAAGGTCCGTGGGGAACCAGACAGGTGGAATGCGGCAGAAGAAAAATAAAGAAGAAGGAACACCTAAATGACGAGAGAAGGAACGAAAGTTCTAGAACTAACTTAAGCTGCTTCGAAGGATGTAGAGATGCAGGGACAGGGATGACTCGAAGAACACCTAGGGCCAAAACGGACGCCGAGGAAGGTCAGAGCTCTCAGAAAGAAGGTGGGCACCAACAGGACTTTCAGGCAGAATGAAACTACCGGAGGAAGAAGGGCGGGTTTAAATAGACCCTGGGATCCGGCGCTATAATGATCGCGGATCTCCCCAGGCCGATCCATGTTCGTCACGTGTCCCACTCGCCACAACAGGAGGCTAAAAGCGGCTGACAGCTGGCAAGGTCATTATTGCGTCGTACCTAGAACAACGCTCCAGCGAAAATTTTGAAAAGTCTCTTCGGATCGCCCTGATTTGAAAAGACTCCGGTATGTGCGCATTAAATGTCAGGATATCTGAGGGCGATCGCACGCAGAATTCAAGGGGGCAACTTTGGCTGTAAAAATTTCTCTATACTTTCTTCATTCGAAACTCGAACTCGGAAGTAGGAGGATTGACGTTGGGTATAAAATACCCCCCCAGCCGAAGTTCGTACCAAGAGCAACCCTCCCGGGACTCTGCCGACGTCCAACCTTGGGCGGCATCTTTCCAAACCTCTCCGACGGTCGAGCTTCCGCAATATTTCCAAGTTCTACCGACGGATAAACTCCCACAGCTTCTTCCACAAGTGTCGACCGGGTTCCCCCGATGGACGAACTCCTGCCGCATCTCTCGGGCTTCTCTAGCGATAACCTTCTTCGGCTGTCCATCAGGCTGCTCCAAGTGCTCTCTGGATTCTACCATCGATCGATCTCCTATAAGGGTCAACCGCTCTCCAGACCCTTTCTGGATCTTTTCCAACAGGATTCGATCGACTCCAATCCGAATTTCTTTCAGAACTACGTCAGTTCGTTAGTGGCCGAACTTTTCCAACAACAGATCTCCACGACGGATGGACTCCATCCAAGTTTCTACGGTGGTCGACCGCCTTCTGAGTTTCATCCGGGCTCCTACGAGAGACGGACTTCTTCTCAGAACTCCTACTACAGATAGACTTCGTACGAGCTCCTACGGGAGTCGGACTTCAGCTCTGAGCTCCCATTGCAGGTAGAGCTCATCCGAATTCTTACAAGGACCGGACTTCGAGCCCCCACCACAAGCGATCTACACCGAGCCTCTGCTACAAGCGATCTACTCCGACCTTCTGCTACAAGTGATCTACTCCGAGCTACTACTACAAGCGGTCTACTTCAAATTTCTACTACGAGCGGTCCGCGTCGGATTTCTACTGTAAACCTCCACCCGAGCTTCTCCTGTGAACGAATTCCTTCCAGACTTCTACTGCAGGCAGGCTTCAGCCGAGCTTCCTTAACAAATGATCCCCATCTGGACTTCTACGGGAACCAGACTCCGATCGAACTTCTATAGCGGACAGATTCCGGACGAACTCCAATGACGCATGGGCTCCAGCAGCCGAACCCCTCCAGTGGGTGAACCTCTCTAGCGCCATCCGACATCCACTGCCGGTCGACCTTCTGTCAGATTCTACGTGAAACTGAACTTCATCCACAGAAAGCCCCTGACCGAGCTTCTACAGCAGATGACTTTCGCCTGCAGTACTAGCACCCAAGGCATCCAACGGTAGAAAGCTCGCCAGCAACATCCGAGCTCTTCTCAGACGGAGAGCTATCCCTCTCCACCAGACACCCCAACCGAGCTTCGACCGACAGGCCTGGACTCCCTGGCAGGCCACAGTAATGGCCATGACTCTGCTTCACTTCCTATAACGGATCCCACATGGCTTCATCATGCTCTGGCAAGTCACGACAACGGACATCACTCCACTCTCCACAACAGGCTCCACGTGGCAGGCCACGGCGATGGCCATGACTCCACTCCACTACTCTCCGTAACAAACTCCTCATGGCCCCGAACGGCCCACTACCGGACGGTTACAGATATCGCTGTCAATCTGTTACGCCCTCTGCCTATAAAAAGGGGACCCCCAAATATGTTATTCTCGAAGCTCTAATCTCTATCTAAAAACTCTACTAAAATTTTTATTCGAGCACTCCATTCTTGTTGAGGCAGAGAACTGACTTGAGCATTGGAGGGTCTTGTCGGAGCACCCCGAACTTCGGTTTAGACTTTCTTTGCAGGTCCCGACGGCGACAGTAACTCTCTCGACTCCAGCTTCTCTGGCGCCGGTGGATTTTTGCATCAATAGGATTGACGCTAGAGGAAAGGGTGTGTCTTCGCAGTACCCTTGTTCTTAAAGGAGTGCTCAATGGGACCACCTCCGATCATCTTCTCCGGCATCTCCTCCTCCGGTTACCTGTCTGATCTCCACCTGATGCCTCCCCGAAGGGCATCCACCAGGCGGTCAACGACCCCTGCGGCCAGATCTCAGCGAGCTCTGCAAGCCCCGGCCTCATCTCCGGATTCTCAGGCTCCTCTTCCTCCGGCGACGACAGTCGGCATGGAGCAGCCCAATAATCGGCCTATGATCGGTTTCACCAACACCATCTCAGGGGAATCCCGACGGAGAACAACCGGTGTATTGGCCGGACCTTCCAAGCGACAACGGATTGAGGAATCCATAACCCTTACTGAGGAAGATGCTCGGGGAGTTCAGTTTTCTCATAACGATGCGGTTGTAGTTTCTTTAAATATAGCTAATTACGATGTGCGCCGCATTCTTGTCGACAATGAAAGTTTGGCTGACATTTTGTTCTACGATGCATTCTCGAAAATATCCATTTCGGATGATCATTTAGGGCCGGTGAACTCCCCACTGGTAGGGTTCATGGGTGATGCCATGCCCGTGGAAGGAATGATAACCCTGACTATGGTTGCAGGTCGATTTTCGAAACAATCCAGGGCACGAGTGGACTTCCTGGTGGTAAAGGCGCCGTCCGCCTATAACGCAATACTCGGCCGGCCCGGCCTTAACACCCTCCGAGCTGTGGTGTCGACCTACCATTTAAAGTTGAAGTTTTTTATGGATCAGGGGGTTGGAGAGGTCAGAGGAGATCAAGCCTTGGCGAGACACTGCTACAGCATAGCCTTGCAAAGAAGTGACCGATCTGACCTCTGTCCAATTGATGGATTGGACGCCTGCGACGACCTCACTGAGGAAAGGGGCGAGCCAATTGAAGATCTTGTTTCGATTCCTTTGAATGATGGAAATAAAGAGCATGTGGTGAAGATCGGCTCCAACCTGGGGGAAGAGGTACGGGCGCAGCTCATTGATTTCCTACAAAAGAATGCGGATGTTTTCACTTAGGATCTGGCGGACATGCCGAGGATCGACGTAGAGGTCATGGAACATCGTCTGGCCATTGATCCAAAGCATCAGCCGATGAAAGAAAAAATTCGATGTCATGCACCGAAAAGGCAAAAGGTGATAGCCGAGGAAGTGGATAAACTCCTGAAGGCCGGATTCATTAGAGAAGTCAACTATCCTGACTGGATTTCTAACGTGGTCCTCATCAAAAAGGCAAACGGCAAGTGGAGGATGTATATAGACTTCAAAAAGTTGAATAAAGCCTACCCAAAGGATAGCTACCCTCTGTCCAGAATTGATCAACTGGTGGATGCAACCTCGGGCCATGAGCTTCTCACCTTCATGGACGCATTCTCCGGCTATAATCAAATCAGAATGGCACCAGAAGATGAAGAAAAGACTGTTTTCATTACTAATCGTGGTCTTTACTGTTACAGGATCATGCCTTTCGGTCTCAAAAATGCAGGTGCGACCTATCAGTGGCTGGTGAACAAAATCTTCAAAGAGCAGATCGGCCGCAACATGGAGGTCAACGTGGATGACATGCTTGTGAAAAGCAAATCCTCAACGAACCACGTCGCCGACCTCAAGGAGACCTTCGGCGCCCTCCAAAAATATAAGATGAAGCTGAACCCAACTAAGTGTGCTTTCGGAGTGACCTCGGGGAAATTCCTGGGCTTCATGGTATCGGGGTGCGGAATTGAAGCCAATCCAGAGAAGATTCACGCCATCCAGGAGATGGCCGCCCCGAAGTCTATAAAAGAAGTTTAACGCCTTACAGGGAGGGTGGCAGCCCTGAATCGCTTGGTTGCGAGGTCGGCCGAACGGGCTTATCCTTCTTCCAAACCCTCAAGTAGCTGAAGAACTTCTGTTGGACCACTGAATGTCAACAGGCGTTCGAAGAACTAAAGAACTACCTCGGCTCACCTCCGCTATTGACGAAGCCCGAGCTCGGGGTGGAGTTGTTCTTGTACCTGGCGGTCTCACCTATGGCTCTCGCAGCAGTTCTTGTTAAGGAAGAAACAAAAATTCAACGGTCGATCTACTACATCAGTCGCACGTTGAGAGACACCAAAATCAGGTATACTAAATTAGAGAAACTAACTTGCGCCCTGTTGATTGCAGCCCGGAGGCTCCGACCTTACTTTCAAGGGCACACCGTAACGTTACTCACCGACCAGCCGATTAAGGTGATTCTACACCGGGTGGATACTTCTGGGAGGATAGCGAAATGGGCAATCGAGCTCGCAGAATTCGACATCAACTATCAACCTCGACCGACAGTAAAAGCCCAGATATTGGCAGACTTATAGTGGAATGCACTATCCCGGAGGAGGCCGAATCTGAACAAGGTGAAACTGACGGCCTGATGTCCCAACTGAACTCCTCTAAAGAAGAAACGGACCTCCCTGATTGCTTTTGGGCCCTCTATGTGGACGGATCCACCAACATGTCAGGTGCAGGCGTGGGCCTGATCTTGATCAGTCCGGAGGGGATCGTCACGGAGTATGCGCTGCGCTTCGAATTCTCCACAACGAACAATGGAGCGGAATATGAAGATCTGATCGTAGGATTGAGGATCGCCAAAGAATTAGGAGTAGATCGGCTCCAAATTTATAATGACTCCCAATTGGTAGTGGGATAAGTCAGTGAAAACTACGAAGCACGGGAGGACAGCATGGCCAAATATCTTCAAAAGATAAAGGAGATCGTCCCCGCCTTTAGTAGCTTCAACATCAAGCAGATTCCAAGAATAAAAAATACCAGGGCCGATCTCCTCTCTAAGTTGGCTACACTGGCTCCGACTGAACTACCCAGGGAAGTCCTCTTTGAAGTTCTAAAGTGCTCAAGTACGGAAGAATCGCGGCCCGTGATGAAAATTGGCCATGAACCCAATTGGATCGACCCACTGGTGGCATATCTTAGAGACGGGGTTCTTCCTCATGATGCAAAAGAAGCTCAGAAGCTCAGAAATCAAGCCTCCCGATATATCCTTTATGAGGACAAATTGTACAAGAGGACATACTCTTTGCCCCTTTTAAAATGTCTCCGACCTTCGAAAGCTGACTACGCCTTATGGGAGGTGCACAAAAGAATCTGAGGAAGCCATCTGAGGGCTAGATCCTTATCCCACAAGTTGCTCCAACAAGGGTATTACTGGCCGACAATGTACCGCGACTCTATTGAATACGTTAGAAAGTGTGATCGATGTCAGAGATATGCTAACATCCAAAGACAGCCAGCCTCCGAACTTACACCCTTGAGCGTCCCATGGCCGTTCGTGCAATGGGGAATGGATATCCTTGGACCTTTTCCCGTGGCATCAGGGCAGAGGAAGTTCCTCCTGGTAGCAATTGACTATTTCACCAAGTGGGTTGAAGCCGAACTGTTGGCAAAAATCACAGAAGCTAAAGTACAACACTTCATCTGGAAGTCAATCGTTTGCAGGTTCGGCCTACCAAGAATCCTAATTACTGATAATGGGCGACAATTTGCGGGAGCAAAATTTGCTGGATTTTGTGAGGACCTAAACATCTCCCACAACTTCATATCGGTAGCCCATCCTCAGGCCAACGGCGAAGCTGAAGTGATCAACAGAACTCTGCTGCAAGGAATCAAGACAAGGCTCGAAAGAGCGAAGGAAACTTGGGCAGACGAATTTTATCATGTGTTGTGGGCATACCGAACTACCCAAAGACTGCCCACGGGGGAGATCCCCTTTGCTCTAGCCTTCGAAACGGAGGCTGTTATCCCAATTGAGCTCAAACTCCTGTCAGCGCGAGTCATGGCATTCAATGAGCATCACAATTCGCAGAGTCTCAAAGCCAACCTCGACTTGTTAGAAGAAAAGCGGGAGGTAGCTCAAGTTCAGATGGCAGCTTACAGACAGAAAGTCGCCCGCTACTACAACTCCCGGGTCAAAAATAAAGTCTTTAGAGCAGGAGACCTAGTGCTTCGATGAGCCGCTGTCTCGCAACCTCAGGATCAAGGAAAGCTTGCTCCAAACTGGGAAGGCCCGTACGAAGTCAAGGAGGTAGTCCGGCCCGAAACTTACTACCTCAGAGAACTCGGAGGAGCAAACCTCCCACGACCATAGAGCTCAAAAAATTTACGAATGTATTACCGATAACTTTACTTTAAATAAAAGTTTTATATCCACATGTCTTCTCTCTTGGCACGAGCTTACATCGACAGGACAATCGAAACTAACCGTGTCGGGAACAGGAGGAGAATCTCGTCTTGATACAATTGAAGGCCCGACTCTCCTTAGACTGGATGGGGGGAAAGGCCCTACAACGCCTTTATGTGCCCCCACAGTCATGTTAGGGACAGGAGGAGAATCTCGCCCTAACATGAGCAAGGTCGAAGGCCCGATTATTTTTAGATCGGATGGGGGGAGAGGCCCTACAACGCCCTTATGTGCCCCCACAGCCATGTTAGGGACAGGAGGAGAACTTCGTCCTAACATGAGCAAGGTCGAAGGCCCGATTATTTTTAGATCGTATTGGGGGAGAGGCCCTACAATGCCCTTATGTGCCCCCACAGCCATGTTAGGGACAGGAGGAGAACCTCGCCCTAACATGAGCAAGGTCGAAGGCCCGGTTCTCCTTAGATCGGATGGGGGGAGAGGCCCTACAACGCACTTATGTGCCCCCACAGCCCTGTTAGGGACAGGAGGAGATCCTCACCCTAACATGAGCAAAGTCGAAGGTCCGGTTCTCCTTAGATCGGATGGGGAGAGAGGTCCTACAATGCCCATATGTGCCCCCACAGCCCTGTTAGGGATAGGAGGAGAACCTCACCCTAACATGAGCAAAGTCGAAGGCCCGGTTACTTTTAGACCGGATGGGGGGAGAGGACCTGCAACGCTCATATATGCCCCCACAGCCCTATTAGAAACAGGAGGAGAACCTCATCCTAACCTGAGCTGAAATCGACTACATTAGGGATAGGAGGAGAATCTCGTCCTGACGCCAACTAAGATCCGGTCATTCAAGATCAGATAAGAAAAAAAAAACCTTCTCGACAGCCTCTCCGTGCTCCCGCGACCCCACTAAGAGTAGAGGGAAAACCCTCACTCGAGAAAAGAAAAAGAAAAAGGGAGAAAGTTAAAAAGGAAAGCGACGAACTACACCAGCGACAAATGAAAAATAAATTACATCAAAGATACAGGGGACCTCATCTCAGTGAGGATGGGGATTCTTATCAAAAATTCTCAGTCTCCAAGAGGGCTCTCAACACAGGCCAAGGATAAGACGGCTTCCTCAAGGTGATGAGAAGTTCAGACCCCCGAGCTCAAACTCCGAAAGGAAGTGTCAAACTCGAGTGGCCCCGGATAAATCTACGGCCATAAACAAAAGGGACAGGTCAATGCGACGACGATTGAGTACCTTCGAATGACATCGATATCGAGCAAGGCAAAAACTGAAAGAAGTTCGACAAACGATAACTCAACACATGAGTAGAAGAGGTAATGAAAAATTTTCTTTTCATTTCATTAACTAAGTATGCATTACAAAGCCCTTAAGGCCGAAAAAAAAAAGATGACAAGAAAAGCAAGCCAACGTGGCGACAACCAGGAACCTTCAGACAACATCGACATCGAACGAGATAAAGAAAAAAAAATATAAATAAAAGAAGTTCGATGGATGATAATTTGACGCAAAGTGCGGACAAGGTAATAAAAAATCTCTTTTTCATTTTCGATTAACAAGGTATACGTTACAAAGCCCTGAAGGCCAAGGAAAGAAGAACAATACTACAAGACCTGAAAAGAATACATTAGAGACCGCTTCAAGCTTTCGACTTCTCCTTCCAGTTCTATCTTTCTCAGCAGTATTTCTCAGTACGTATGATGAACCCATCGACTCTCACCCTCCACCTCATTCCACCCCATTGTCGAAACCCTAACCCTAAGGGGAAAAGGGGGGATAGAACTCAAGGGGCAGCGGCGGTGACGGCGGTGGCAACGACGACCTGCATCAAGAAGAACCAGAAGTACCCTGGAGGTCGCGGTAACGTTGGAGGCATGCACCACCACCATGTTCTCTCCGACAATTACCATCCTAGGTACTTCGATGAGGTCAGCATGCGCTACTTCCACCGCCCCCGTAACAAGTTCTACTGTTCCGCTGTCAGCGCCAACCGCTTCTAGTCCCTCGACCCCGATGACGTCAAGAAGCCCGCCACAGCTTATGACTGCAACTCTACCCCTTTGATCGGTGTCACCCCATTCAACTACTTCAAAATTCTCGGGCAGGATGCACTCACCGGCCAGTTCCGTTATTAAATCCCTGTTGTTAAAGGAATTCTCCCTCGAGTCTCCTTCGAAGCTGTGGGAGCCTTCAGCGGCAGCTCGGTAGCCGCTGAACTTGCGGGCCACTATTTCCCTTCTCCTCCTCTCGATCCATAGCATTTCCTCGAGACGGACCTCCGGGGCAGAAGCCCCGGTGGGAGAACTCCTCGAAAGGGCTCGGAGGACTGAAGGCTCGGCGTCGTAAGGGATGTCGACGGTGAGGACCGCCCGGGCAACTCCTACGTCTGTGCCTGCAACAAGAGAAAAGAAAGAAGGAAATCTCGAAAGATCGAGAAAGATTGCGAATAAGCCCTCGGAAGCTGAACAAACAAAGCAAGAAGAGGAAGGAACAACAGCAATGACAAGAGAAGTTTCGGGACCAACCTAGATTGGCTCGACGTAGGAGGAGAGCCAGCAGAGATGGCGGGGATTGACGCAAAGAATGCTTAGGGTTGAAAAGGGTGCCGATGGGCGGCAGAACTCTCAGATAGAAGAAAGGCACCGACTAGACTTTCAGGCGAAGTGAAGTTCCTGGAGGGAAGGAGTGAGTTTAAATAGGCAACAGGGCCTGGCACAGTCATGACGGCGGATATCCCTAGGCCGACCAATGCCCGTCACGTGTCCCACTCACCATGGCGTACGGTTGACTGCTGGTGGGGCCATTATGGCGTAGCACTTGGGACTGCACTCTAGCAAAAATTTTGAAAAGTCTCTTCGGATCACCCCAATTTGAAAAGACTCTGGCATGCGCACATTAAATGCCAGGATATCTGAGGGCAGTCGCGCGCAGAATTCAAGGGGGCAACTTTGGCTGTAAAAATTTCTCCATACTTCCTTCATTAGAAACTCAAACTCGAAAGTAGGGGGACTGGTGTTGGGTATAAAATACCCCCCCAACCGAAGTTTGTACCAGAAGCAACCCTCTCGGGACTCTGCCGACGTCCAACCTTGGGCGGCATCTTTCCAAACCTCTCCGGTGGCCGAGCTTCCGCAATATTCTCAAGTTCTGCCGATGGATAAACTCCCACAGCTTCTTTCACAAGTGTCGACCGGGTTCCCCCGACGGACGAACTCCTGCTGCATCTCCTGGGCTTCTCCAGCGATAAGCTTCTTTGGCTGTTCATCAGGCTGCTCCAAGTGCTCTCTGAATTCTACCATCGGCCGATCTCCTACAAGGGTCAACCGTTCTCCGGACCCCTTCTGGATCTTTTCCGATAGGATTCGATCGACTCCAATCCGAATTTATCAGTAGAAGTTCGTCCGGAGTCAGAGAACAAGGAATGACGTCCGGTGCAAAAATTGAAGGAACCAGATCTAGGGTTTCAGGGTTAGATCTTGAAAAAGAGGGTTAGATCTTGAAACTTTTTCAAGATCATACAGCGGAAGACTAAAATAAATCAAAATTTATTTTCTAAGATCAGAAAATCCCTAAATCTAAGATCCTATTACATGATTATTACATGGCATTAAATCAAAAATTAAAATATATATGAATATAGTATGAACTACATGTTGATCATATCAACATGTTTCTATACTAGCTACATCTAATGTATGTATTAAATAATAGATCAGATCTATTACCTTGCAAGTTAGACACTCTAACCTTGCTGATCTGGGCTTGAGGATGATGTTGCAAGCTGCACACGCATCCGGCCTCTAGGAGTCATCCACACGAGCCCACGAATCTCGATCAAAAGTCCTGCTTCAGGAAATCAGCAAAGTATGCTAGTACTGCGCTGATCCTTCTTTGATGGTTGATCAGGTGCCTCCTTCTTCTTGATTTGGACTGTTCCAAAGATGGAAAGTAGAAGGAGGAGTTTCAGATCTGAGACACTCTCAGGAAACTCAAGATGGAGGGAGGAAAGATATGAAAACAAAAACCCAAGAAGAAGACCCTCTTCTTCTTCACGTTTTTCTCTCTAGACACCCAAACTTGCATCTTTTATATCTCCACGACCCAAAGGTATTTCTCTTCGAGTTTTGGATGGCACAAAGGTATGTCAAATCTCTGACTCTCCTTAAAATTTCATGAAGAAACTCGTCTTATATAGAGAGATATGATAGAGTCCTTGTCTAGGTTAAACACCTAGTCAAGGCTTATCCAAACATGGCAAGTTAAGGGACGCCCAACTCTTGAGCACCTCCTCCATATTTTCGTGCATGGATCACAAGAAAAGGGTGCATAATGTATACCCTAAAAGCCACAAAAATTTCAAAAAAAATTTGGATAAATTCGGTGCAAAATTGAAAGAGTTTTGGATTTCTAAAACTCTATCTCATAGAATTCGAAATCCAAACTTATTCCTTTTAGATTTGATCCAAACCACCTTCCATGTAAGAAAGAAGAGAGGAGACCTTTTGTGAACGTGGGAGAGATCTGGGAGAGGGCTTTTGTCGCACAAAATAAGTGGATATTGGTGTTGAATAAGAGAGAGGGCGTGGAGAAGGTTTATGTGGCGCAAGGTGGAATCCTAGTCCTACTAGGATTCTGTCTCATAACTTGTTTTAATTTGGTTTTCCAAATCAAATCAAAATTAGATCAACCCAATTAAAATAGGTCTTAACCCAATTAAGAACTTAATTTAATCAGATTAAATTATATTTAAATCTGATTTAATTTTCTAATCAAATTAGAAATTAGATTGACCCAAGTCCTAGTTGAACTAGGACTAGTCTTTCCTTGCACTTGGCTTATCCAATAAATCAATTAGACTTGATCCAATCAAGCCCAAACTAAATCTAATTAAATCATATTTAATTAGACTTAATCTCAGCCCATTGGCTTAATCAAATTAAGCCAATTAGCAATCGAATTGCTAATCGATCCTCCTGCAACACTTGCACTGGGTTAAATATCAATCGTATTGATCATCTAACCCTAGAACGATTCTTAATCGTTGATCAACCATCCGATCGGATCATGAACTCTAATGTGTGTGACCTCATAGGTCTGAACCTAAGCCGGTAGCATAGGAACAAATTCCTATACCAATCGAAGTGACCATCTAGCAATGATACCCGACGATCGGATAAGTCGAATGTGTAGAACAACATCCTTAGAACCCATGCGGATATAGTTTTCATATAATTCATCCCCTTGACCAAAATGATCATAGGACACCCCAGAGCTCAACTGTCAACTCTGATCAGGTTGTCCACATTGTATTTTAAAATATCAAATCCATCTGATGGATTACCCTGGCCAAGGTTTTGCTAAATTGAAATACAGCGACACATTCTTCTCCAACTCTTGGAGTGGTCAATCCCATCTCGATCACACTCTGACTTCGCAAGTACTTGACTGTGCCCAGAAGCCTTCCGTCTCTGAATTAGAAATTCAGTTAGTCCAGTACCAAAGCACAGTGAGTTGCTTGCAAGTCACTGAGGTGATCTCAAGTCTAAGGGACACTTATACCTATATCCCATCAGAGACATTCTCGACAGCAGAATGCTCTGGAGTTGGTCACGTTCAATGACGATGTACCCTTATATCTCACCTGTATGCCATACCAGTGTCTCCACACTCTTTGGTTAAGAGGACAACCAATCCATATGGCCTACAGCGACCTATGCTCGATAGAAGCTGTCGTCCTTATTAACAGCCTATCATTTGATCGTGAACAGTTTTAAGGACTAATCGATAAATCCTCTCTTTATCGAATCTAAATAGTCCTAAGGACTTCATCATAACAACGGAGTTCATTAGAAGATGAAAGCTTATGATGAAAATGCCAAATATATTTTATTTATTAACAAATCAATTACAATACTTGGTTGCTCAACCATCAACAGCTTGACGATTGGCTTTTTGGGACACATTTCCCAACAACTCCCACTTGTCCTAAAGCCACTCGGTACAGTATCTAATACCCATCTTCGACTTGTGGTTGTCGAACTCCTTTATTGCCAAGGCTTTAGTGAAGGGGTCGGCTAGGTTCTCATTTTCATTGATTTTCTGAAGGTCGACGTCACCTCGATCCACGATCTCTCAGACCAGATGGAAGCAGTGCAAGATGTGCTTCATCCGCTGATGTACTTTGGATTTCTTCACCTGAGCTATGGCACCAGTGCTGTCGCAGTAGAGCAAGACTGGACCATCTAGGGAGGGTGCTACTCCGAGCTCGTTGATGAATTTCCTCAACCACACAGCTTCCTTCGCAGCATCTGATGCTGCGATATACTCCGCTTCACAAACAGAGTCTGCCACAGTATGCTGCTTGGGACTCTTCCAGCAGATGGCTCCACCATTCAGAGTAAAGATATAACCCGACACGCTCCTGCTGTCATCATGGTCAGATTGAAAGCTAGAGTCTGTGAACCCTACAAGTTTCAGATCTGACTCGCCATAAACCAACCATTGGTCCTTAGTATTTCTCAAATACTTAAGGATGGCTTTAACCACTTTCCAGTGGTTTTCTCCAGGATCAGATTGGTATCTACTCACTACTCCTAGTGAGTATGCCACATCTGGCCTTGTACATGTCATGGCGTACATGATAGATCCCACGGCTGAAGCATATGGGACTCTACTCATATGCTCTCTCTCTTCAGGAGTTGTCGGACAATCCTTCTTAGAGAGAGAAATTCCATGGCCTATCGGTAGATAGCTCTTCTTGGAATTCTCCATGCTGAACCTCTTCAGCACAGTGTCTATGTACATGGACTGGGATAACCCAAGCATCCTTTTAGATCTATCCCTATAGATCTTCATCCCTAGGATGTAGGATGCTTCACCCAAGTCCTTCATGGAGAACTGTGATGACAACCAAACTTTTATTCCTTGTAGTGCGAGGATGTCATTTCCGATTAAGAGAATGTCATCCACGTACAAGATAAGGAATACCACAACTGGACCATTTGCCCATTTATAGATGCAGGGCTCTTCTCCATTCTTAATGAAGCCATACGTTTTGATCACCTTATCAAAATGCATGTTCCAACTCCGAGAAGCTTGCTTCAGTCCATAAATGGATCTCTGAAGCTTGCACACCTTGGACTCATCTGTGGATGTAAACCCTTCAGGTTGTATCATATACACCTCTTCAGTCAGCTCTCCATTCAGGATAGCTGTCTTTACATCCATCTGCCAGATCTCATAATCCAGATGGGCAGCTATTGCAAGCATTATCCGAATAGATTTGAGCATTGCCACAGGGGAAAATATCTCATCATAGTCAATACCATAACGTTGACGATACCCCTTGACAACCAGACGGGCTTTATAGGTCTCCACCTTTCCGTCTGCGCCCCTCTTCCTTTTGAAGACCCATTTACACCTAATGGGTTTAACCCCTTCAGGTGGGTCAACCAATGTCCATACATCGTTGACCTTCATGGACTCCATTTCGGATTTCATGGCTTCAAGCCATTTCTCGAAATCAGGTCTCTGCATAGCATCCATATAGGCGATCAGATCCTCATTATTCTCATCAAAGTTCGATGGGATCACCGTCCCGGACCAAGAAACTGTAGTATCTATCCGGCTGACGCGGTACTCTACTGGATCGCCTTAATGGTGCAGGTATATTGGGCTCCGGATCTAATCTAATCATATCCGACTCAGGTTCAGCTATTGGTGTCGGTCCTTCTACCTGTTGAACTTTATCAAGTTCAACCTTAGAGGCAACGGTTCCTTCACTAAGGAACTCCTTTTCTAAAAAGATTGCCTTAAGGCTGACGAACACCTTTTGTTCATCAGCATGGTAGAAAAAATATCCTTTTGTCTCTTTGGGGTACCCTATGAATGAGCATTTGTCAGACCTAGGTCCAAGTTTGTCTGTGACTAATTGTTTGATATAGGCCGGGCACCCCCAGACCCTAAGGTGTGAAAGTGCTGGCTTACGTCCCGTCCATATCTCATATGGAGTCTTAATTACAGACTTACTTGGAATCCTATTTAACAGATAACAGGCCGATTCGAGTGCATATCCCCAGAAGGATATCAGCAAGCTAGCAAAAACCCATCATGGATCGGACCATGTCTAACAAAGTCCGATTCCTCCTTTCAGACACACCATTATGCTGTGGTGTTCCTGGAGGAGTCCATTGGGAGAGAATCCCATTCTCTCCTAGATATGTGAGAAATTCACTAGAAAGGTATTCTCCTCCTCGATCAGATCGAAGAGCTTTAATACTCTTCCCAGTTTGTTTTTCTACTTCACTTCAGAATCGTTTGAACATTTCAAATGAATCCGACTTATGTTTCATCAGATAGACATATCCATATCGGGATAGGTCATCCGTGAAAGTTATGAAGTAGAAATATCCACCTCTAGCACTGGTGCTCATGGGTCCGCATACATCAGTATGTACTAGGCCCAAGAGCTCAGTAGCTCTCTCACCTTTTCCAGTAAAAGGTGACTTGGTCATTTTACCAAGAAGACAGGACTCACAGGTTGGAAGTGATTCACAATCACTGACTTCGAGGATTCCCTCTTGAGTCAACCTGTTTATTCTGTTCTTGTTTATATGACCTAGCCTACAGTGCCATAAGTAGATATCTGACACACTATCTAATCTAGGGTGTTTGCCAGTTGAATAGACTCTTATCAGGCTTGATCTTTTTGGTCTGGCTCTGCACTGATGTCCCAGTCTGAACTTGCACCTTCTTCACTTTCTTCTTCTTGTTCTTCTTTCCTTTCTCAAAGGATCGAGAACCAGAAGACGAACCTCCCACTGAGTTCACCGACACCTTGTAAAGTTGGTGATCCTTCTCAAAGTTCTGAAGCAACCCCAGTTTTCCGTGGTAGTTCTCTTCAGGCTTTGTCATTCTATAATGAGTGAGGAATGGGAGATAAGACTTGGGCAGCGAGTTCAGTATTGCATCTTTCCCAAGCTACTCATGCAAGGAAAAGCCGAGCTTGCTCAATCATTCCATCAGCTCAATCATGTATAATACATGATCGGTGACAGAGGCACCATCCCGCATTTTGGCGTTGAAGATGGCACAACTAGTCTTGTGCCTCTCCACGTCATCGGGTGTGCCAAAGGCATCCTCCAACTCTTGAAGCATGTCCTTTGGCTGAGCCATCTCAAATCTACAACTGAACTCGTCGCTCATGGCAGCCAGCATGATACAGCGCACCGTGGTCCGGTCACTGAGCTACTTCTGGTAAGTGTCTCTGACTGTTCCACGTACATTGACAGTTGGCTCCTCAGGTGTAGGATCCATTATCACATATAGGATCTGTTCATGCTTCAGGACTATCTTCAACTTTCGGTACCAGCTACCGAAGTTGGGTCCCACCAACTTATCATTGTCCAACAATGATCGGGGTGATAGGGAAGTGGCCATATTTGCACAAAGGAGAACCATAACCTAATTAGTAATTGATTCATTAAACCTAAAGATTTGGACTTTAATCAAAAGGTTTCTCCCACTATTTTATTCGAATTGGTAGCCTCTACCTTCAATTCGAGGAATTACCCTAATTCCTTAGCGAGTACTAGAATCCACTTAGACTGCACACAAGCCCAACTTTGGTTGGCCAACCCATGTACATCTAACGGTAGGTTCATAACCAATTATTTCTCTAAACAATTTCTAGTAATTTTAATTTTGCCCCAGAAACCTAATAAGTAGGCTTTGGCCTCCACTGTAAGGATCCAGTTAGGTCCAACCATTAACATGATCATACTTGGTGTATCTAACCAACGAATGATTAAGCCCAACTTTGGTTGGCTCACCTAACCACCATTAAAGAGACACTTCCAAGTCATCATATGATGAGTGATAATTCCATTAGTCAACAAGCACCAGGCCTTTGGGTCTGCAATGATTATTGAGTTAATGGACTCATTATCAAACACCTTAATGGGAGGCTATGACTCAGTTATCTCCATAACTTTATCATTTTAAGGACCTAATAATTTTAGAGGATTTAAATAATATAGAGGATGAAGTCAGATGAACCAGCTTATCATGATCCTCCCACTGGCTTCACCAAGTCAGCTTAAGGGAGACCATTAAAAGGGCTGGTCTAGGAGCACCTAAATCAGTCACACTGATTTACCTAGCTGACATGGGTCAGCTCGAATAGTCAAGTGATCCGATCAAAATATAATTTCACCAAGAGGTCAGGTAAGTTCGATCAGTGGGAGGGTCTGTCAAAGCTTGCCTTAGACACCATCAGAAATGGCCAGGTAAGCGGGCTCCCAATTAAAAACCACCGGTCTGGTTTACCTTAGACACCAACTGGTTTAATTAGTTTCGATTAGATCAACCTAACAGTTCGTGCTAGACCGCTTAGCCAAAAATCAAGTCCATTTGGTTCTCGTTAAAGACATGGACTTGACCAACTACAACTATTGTAATTGATCTAGAGAATCCTTGACCTAATCTAAGACAACAATTGATTAGATTTAGTCAATTCTCTAATTAAGTCCATCTTTAATCTAACCATAGGTCTAACCCAATTAATGGACCTAATTCCCACTAACCCATTAACCCAATGTGTTATGATTTGTGTCTTAGGTTCTTCAATTCACAATCCTAGAACCTAATCAAACAACTTCTTAATTCTTAATTAAGTTTTGGGCTGAGGGTTGGGTTTGGCTTTTCAAAAAATAATTTTCATATTTATAAAATAATTTTATAATATGATTCTACCAATCATATTGCATGTTTGATTCATAATCAAGATGCAAGTGAAATAAACATGAAACTACTTTAGATCTAATCTAAACAGGTTCATGTAATTGAAACAATTTCAACTTTAAATAATTTCTTTGCATAAAAATTATTAACAAAGAGATTTTATTTCAGATTTAAACATCTTTTAAATCTAATAAATCATAAATTTAATCTAGATCATATCTACCAAATTTATGATTAAAGATAGATCTACACAAACTAGGACAACCTTTGCACTGTAAGGGGTAAACCTTACAGCAGGACAACCTTGCAGTTTGTGATTGATCTAAAATTTTAATTTCAGATTTAATAATCAGATTATAAATTATATCTAATCTAAAAAATAATCTAAGCATGTATAAATAATCATGTAATAAAGAACCTAGGCTCTGATACCAATTGAAGGAACCAGATCTAGGGTTTCAGGGTTAGATCTTGAAAAAGAGGGTTAGATCTTGAAACTTTTTCAAGATCATACAGCGGAAGACTAAAATAAATCAAAATTTATTTTCTAAGATCAGAAAATCCCTAGATCTAAGATCCTATTACATGATTATTACATGGCATTAAATCAAAAATTAAAATATATATGAATATAGTATGAACTACATGTTGATCATATCAACATGTTTCTATACTAGCTACATCTAATGTATGTATTAAATAATAGATCAGATCTATTACCTTGCAAGTTAGACACTCTAACCTTGCTGATCTGGGCTTGAGGATGATGTTGCAAGCCGCACATGCATCCGGCCTCTAGGAGTCGTCCACACGAGCCCACGAATCTCGATCAGAAGTCCTGCTTCAGGAAATCAGCACAGTATGCTAGTACTGCGCTGATCCTTCTTTGATGGTTGATCAGGTGCCTCCTTCTTCTTGATTTGGACTCTTCCAAAGATGGAAAGTAGAAGGAAGAGTTTCAGATCTGAGACACTCTCAGGAAACTCAAGATGGAGGGAGGAAAGATATGAAAATAAAAACCCAAGAAGAAGACCCTCTTCTTCTTCACGTTTTTCTCTCTAGACACCCAAACTTGCATCTTTTATATCTCCACGACCCAAAGGTATTTCTCTTTGATTTTTGGATGGAACAAAGGTCTCTCAAATCTGTGACTCCTCTTAAACTTTTATGAAGAAACTCATCTTATATAGAGAGATATGATAGAGTCCTTATCTAGGTCAAACACCTAGTCAAGGCTTATCCAAACATGGCAAGTTAAGGGATGCCCAACTCTTGAGCACCTCCTCCATATTTTCATGCATGGATCACAAGAAAAGGGTGCATAATGTATACCCTAAAAGCCACGAAAATTTCAAAAAAAATTTGGATAAATTCGGTGCAAAATTGAAAGAGTTTTGGATTTCTAAAACTCTATCTCATAGAATTCAAAATCCAAACTTATTCCTTTTAGATTTGATCCAAACCACCTTCCATGTAAGAAAGAAGAGAGGAGACCTTTTGTGAACGTGGGAGAGATCTGGGAGAGAGCTTTTGTCGCACAAAATAAGTAGAGATTGGCGTTGAATAAGAGAGAGGGCGTGGAGATGGTTTATGTGGCGCAAGGTGGAATCCTAGTCCTACTAGGATTCTGTCTCATAACTTGTTTTAATTTGGTTTCTCAAATCAAATCAAAATTAGATCAACCCAATTAAAATAGGTCTTAACTCAATTAAAAACTTAATTTAATCAAATTAAATTATATTTAAATCTGATTTAATTTTTTAATCAAATTAGAAATTAGATTGATCCAAGTCCTAGTTGAACTAGGACTAGTCTTTCCTTGCACTTGGCTTATCCAATAAACCAATTGGACTTGATCCAATCAAGTCCAAATTAAATCTAATTAAATTATATTTAATTAGACTTAATCTCAGCCCATTGGATTAATCAATTTAAGCCAATTAGCAATCGAATTGCTAATCGATCCTCCTGCAACACTTGCACTGGGTTAAATATCAATCGTATTGATCATCTAACCCTAGAACGATTCTTAATCGTTGATCAACCATCCGATCGGATCATAAACTCTGATGTGTGTGACCTCATAGGTTCGAACCTAAGCCGGTAGTATAGGAATAAATTTCTATACCAATCGAAGTGACCATCTAGCAATGATACCCGACGACCGGATAGGTCGAATGTGTAGAACAACATCCTTAGAACCCATGCGGATATAGTTTTCATATAATTCATCCTCTTGACCAAAATGATCATAGGACACCCCAGAGCTCAACTGTCAACTCTGATCAGGTTGTCCACATTGTATTTCAAAATATCAAATCCATCTGATGGATTACCCTGGCCAAGGTTTTGCTAAATTGAAATACAGCGACTCATTCTTCTCCAACTCTTGGAGTGGTCAATCCCATCTCGATCATACTCTGACTTCGCAAGTACTTGACTGTGCCCAGAAGCCTTCCGTCCCTGAATTAAAAATTCAGTTAGTCCAGTACCAAAGCACAGTGAGTTGCTTGCAAGTAACTGAGGTGATCTCAAGTCTAAGGGACACTTATACCTATATCCCATCAGGAACATTCTCGACAGCAGAATGCTCTGGAGTTGGTCACGTTCAATGACGATGTACCCTTACATCTCATCTGTATGCCATACCAGTGTCTCCACACTCTTTGGTTAAAAGGACAACCAACCCATATGGCCTACAGCGACCTATGCTCGATAGAAGCTGTCGTCCTTATTAACAGCCTATCATTTGGTCGTGAACAGTTTTAAGGACTAATCGATAAATCCTCTCTTTATCGAATCTAAATAGTCCTAAGGACTTCATCATAACAATGGAGTTCATTAGAAGATGAAAGCTTATGATGAAAATGCCAAATATATTTTATTTATTAACAAATCAATTACAATACTTGGTTGCTCAACCGTCAACAGCTTGACGATTGGCTTTTTGGGACACATTTCCCAACAAAAATCGAACGAGGCCCAGCCCTAGATATGGGTTCATCTACAATATGAGGGTTTTGAGGGACTGAGGCAGACGAACTCCCAGAACCGCTAGAGGCGGAGGTGCTAGAAGACATTTCAAGCAAAAATCCTAAAAATCCTAGAAAAATCGAAAGAAATAAGAGACAAAAGGTCCGTGGGGAACCAGACAGGTGGAATGCGGCAGAAGAAAAATAAAGAAGAAGGAACACCTAAATGATGAGAGAAGGAACGAAAGCTTTGGAATTAACCTAAGCTACTCCGAAGGATGCAGAGATGCAGGGACAGGGATGACTCGAAGAACACCTAGGGCCAAAATGGACGTCGAGGAAGGTCAGAGCTCTCAGAAAGAAGGCGGGCACCAACAGGACTTTCAGGCAGAATGAAACTCCCGGAGGAAGAAGGGCGGGTTTAAATAGACCTTGGGATCCAGTGCTATAATGATCGCGGATCTCCCCAGGCCGACCCATGTTCGCCACGTGTCCTACTCGCCACAGCAGGCGGCTAAAAGCGGTTGACAGCTGGCAAGGCCATTATTGCGCCGTACATAGAGCAACGCTCCAGCGGGAATTTTGAAAAGTCTCTTCAGATCGTCCCAATTTGAAAAGACTCTGGTATGCACGCATTAAATGTCACGATATCTGAGGGCGGTCGCGCGCAGAATTCAAGGGGACAACTTCGGCTGTAAAAATTTCTCTATACTTTCTTCATTCGAAACTCGAACTCGAAAGTGGGAGGATTGGCGTTGGGTATAAAATACCCCCCCAGCCGAAGTTCATACCAGGAGCGACCCTCCTGGGACTCTGCCGACGTCCAACCTTGGGCGGCATCTTTCCGAACCTCTCCGACGGCCGAGCTTCTACAATATTCTCAAGTTCTGCCAACGGATAAACTCCCACAGCTTCTTCCACAAGTGTCGACTGGGTTCCCCCGACGGACGAACTCCTGCCGCATCTCCCGGGCTTCTCCAGCGATAAGCTTCTTCGACTGTCCATCAGGCTGCTTCAAGTGCTCTCTGGATTCTACCATCGGTCGATCTCCTACAAGGGTCAACCGTTCTCCGGACCCCTTCCGGATCTTTTTCGACAAGATTCGATCGACTCCAATCCGAATTTCTTCCAGAACTACGTCAGTTCGTCAGTGGCCGAACTTTTCCAACAGAAGATCTCCACGACGGACGGACTCCATCCAAGTTTCTACGGTGGTCGACCGCCTTCTGGGTTTCATCCGGGCTCCTACGGGAGCCGGACTTCTTCCCTGAACTCCTACTGCAGGTAGACTTCATCCGAGCTCCTACGGGAGCCAGACTTCAGCCCTGAGCTTCCATTACAGGTAGACCTCATCCGAATTCTTACAAGGATCGGACTCTGAGCCTCCACCACAAGCGATCTACACCGAGCTTCTGCTACAAGCGATCTACTCCGAGCTTCTGCTACAAGCGACCTACTCCGAGCTACTACTACAAGCGGTCTACTTCAAATTTCTACTACGAGCGGTCCGCGTCGGATTTCTACTGTAAGCCTCCACCCGAGCTTCCCTTGTGAACGAATTCCTTCCGGACTTCTACTGCAGGCAGGCTTCGGTCGAGCTTCCTCAACAAATGATCCCCATCCGGACTTCTACAGGAACCAGACTCCGACCGAACTTCTATAGCAGACAGATTCCGAACAAACTCCTACGACGCACGTGCTCTAGCAGCCGAATCCTTCTAGCGGGTGAACCTCTCTAGCGCCATCCGACATCCACTGCCGGTCGACCTTCTGTCGGATTCTGCGTGAAACTGAACTTCGTCCACAGAAAGCCCCTGACCGAGCTTCTACAGCAGATGACTTTCGCCTGCAGTACTAGCGCCCAAGGCACCCAACGGTAGAAAGCTCGCCAGTAACATCCGAGCTCCTCTCAGACGGAGAGCTATCCCTCTCCACCAGACATCCCAACCGAGCTTCGACCGACAGGCCTGGACTCCCTAGCAGGCCACAGTAATAGCCGCAACTCTGCTCCACTTCCTATAACGGATCTCACGCGGCTCCATCATGCTCTGGAAAGTCACGACAACGGATATCACTCCACTCTCCACTCGACTCCAGCTTCTCTGACGCCGGTGAATTTTTGCATCAACAATTAGAAAAATGCTTGTTCCTATCAGGTAATGCTGAACTAGCATATTATGCCATCATTTGTTTTTCCCAAAAAAATGGCCACAAGTGCTACGTCTTTTTCATTTATGAACAATGAGTAGAAAGGAGCTTTTGAGGGACATGGTGCAGCCTCGGAAGATTCCACCACTTATATGCTCATATAGCCCTCATCTGTCATTCTATCGGTGGTAGAAAACAAGTATTCTCTGCTTTCTTGCATCCTCAGTCCCATGTTTTCATAAAATGCCTAATAGCTACAAAAGCAAAACATTGTAGGACACAAGTACTAAGAAGCAATTTAAATGGCACCTAGAAACATGCACCATAAAGATTGTGGCAATTGTAGCAGCACTATGACAGATTTTAACTACTCAAGATTTTGATAAGCATATTTTACGGGACATAAAAAAGTGATAAATATTACTGATAAATTAATTGATAAATAGATGTGGGGCCAAAAAAATAAATTCAATATAAAATAAAATCATCTTTTACATAACGTAACTTCATATGCATTGTTTTAAATAGGACACGTCTATCACCACAGAGATAATTAGCTTGAGACTAGCATTTTTGTGGAGCAGCACTGCCAATTACCAAACAAAACTTAAAAATAGGTAGAGAAAGGTTGACAACATTAAAAAACTAGAGGCCAAATCAATCAAAACATATACTAGTTTTGAAATACTATGAATAGGAATTAGCATAGACAATATTTTCCTCTGCACCAAAAAAGACATTATTTTCCTCCAAAACAGCCTAGTGCCTAGGGTTGTGCCTTCGATTCTTCCTCCTATTGTACTTGTCATCCAAATCACTACCAGAAGTTGACCCAGCTTCAGAAGAACCAAAGGATGAGATGTATCTCTGCTTCCTTCTCTTTTTCTGCTTCCTTCTTCTCCTCTTCCTATGCTCCTCCGAATCTGAAGAACTATAACTTGAACTATTCTTAGCAAAATAATAGTCGGGACTCGGCCATTGAAGACTCACTATCTATCTGAGAAACAGAAGCCTCACTGCTGGCCTTCTTTGTACTCATAAGATATATTTGTTGTTTGCTTCTTTGCTTTCTTGCCATCCGCTTGGCCCTTGAATGCATTCCTCATGAATGAACATAATTCCAAATAAAAATCCTCTCCTTGATGCATTGCAAAATATTGAACCAAGGATTGATTTTGATGATGTCAAAATACATAAGTACGTTTGATATTAATACAAATTTAAGAATATGCTTATAGGGGAAGTTCTTGATACTCATAAGTTATCCAAACAATTAAGAAGAGGCTTTTCAAATCTAGCCAAGGAGAAGTTGCTTAAAATACCCAATAAAGGATAAAGGATGAGAGTCGACCTTGATATACTTGAGCTAGCTCTAGCCCACTTCGAAATGAGATTTGCACAATCCAAGAGTTGACCTCAGAAAATCATGAGTCAACCCCATTAGAATAAGAGCCGACTCCAAAATGATCTTAGAATGCCAGATAGAGAGTGGCAGAAAAAGATATCTTGAGCATCAGTTGACTACAGAAATTCACGAGTCGACTCCACTAGACAAGTTGATCCCACTAAAATACCAACCGACTTTAGAACTGTCTTAGGGTACTGATAGAGAATAGTGAAAATTGAGCATAACTCCAGCTGACTCCAAAAAAAAAAAAATCATGAACCGACTCTACTAGAACTAAGGTCGACACCAGATTGATCATAGTCAGAACACATAGACCTATATAGAGATATTATGATTATGAGTCAACCCCTAAAAAGTTAAGTTGACTCCTGAAGAAGTTGAGTCGACTCCTTTATATTTTGATAGTATAACAACTATTTTTCAGAAAATTTCTAATGGCTAGAAAATGGGTATAATGGCTAGTTTAAGCTGTCCAACAGTTCTCTCATCTCCTCCAATCAATTTTAGGCATATTTAAGCACTGAATTCATTTGAGAAAAATAGATTTTTGAGAAAGAAAGCAAAAAGAAAAACAAAAACCAAAAAGAAGAACATTTAAAAGAGCATTTAAGGTAACCTTCTAGTAGTTAATTCAATTGATGAGAGCTTGAAAGCATTGATTATATAACCTACTAGCTAGAGCATCTTCTTCAAGCATTTAATCAAGCACCTATCAAGCATTCATGGAGCAAGGCTTTTGCATTCAAAAAACATCTACATCAACTTTCTTGGGCTATAGAGAGTTTTCATTTCTTGAACTTTAATTTGATACTCATTATATTTCTTGAGTTTGTAACAAGTTTCTTAAATATAGAAACTTACAGACTTAGATTGGTTCCAACCCATAATTGGATGATTATAATTGACTAAGTTAAGGAGGATTAGTTGAAAAGGTTTTGGATGGTAAACTTGTGCAAACCAATTGGGTTGTTTATAATTTCAGTAAAAATAATCGAACTGTAATCAATAGGATTATAGTAAAATTTCTAAATAGGGAGACTTGAGGAGTGAATATAGGTGTTAAGTTTGGTATCGAACCACTATAAATTTATTGTGCTTGTAATTATATAATTATCTATTTTTAGTTTTCATTACTTATCATATCTCTCTTCTTGCACTTCATATGCACACTTTTAAATTGATAGTTAGGGAACGTACTTGTTTTAATTATGAAATTTTTGAAAAATCTAACTCACACTCCTTTTGGGTTGATACTTCTAGGCAACAAGTGATATTACAATGAGATACTCAACTTATTTGATTTAATAATCAAGAATTAAAAATCGTGACAACCTTGATTGGTTTTTCACTTAATGAAGGCCATTCAACCAATAATCTATTTTTTTAATAGCACAAATTACACATATTGAAAATTTTATATGAAAATTTTTTATTCAAGCACTAGATTATGCATGTGGAGTGTTATAATTAATAGACTACATACGTCGATTATTTTGATTGATGGTGTGCCTTCTCTTAAGTCGAAAAAGAATTGGGATGAAATTGATAGAAGAATGGCCCAATGAAATATCAACTGCCAAGGTCATGAATGTTTGGTATTATGCTTTAGATGCTAATGAATTTAACTATATTTTTACTTACATTTTTGCTAAAGAGATATGAGATAGACTTGAAATTACACATATAGATACAAATCAAGTTAAAGAATCAAAAATCAACATGCTCGTATATAAATATGAACTATTTAAAATAAAATCCCAAGAAACTATCACTTAAATATTTACAAGATTCTTTGATATTATTAATGGTTTGAAAAGGATTATACTAATAGTGATCTTATATATAAAATTCTCAAATCTTTATCAAATAATTGAGAAGCGAAGATGACGGCAATACATGAAGCAAAAGATCTAAATAAGTTGCCCTTAAAAAAACTCAATAGCTCACTCATGACTCATGAGTATGTGCCAAAATGTTGAAAAAGAGGCTAATAAAAAAAAGATAATAGCTCTAAAATTAGTGAACAATGATAAGGATGAAAGTGATGAGTCAGAGGAAACTGACAATGAAAATGAATTGGCAATGATCACAAAAAACTTAGAAGATTTATAAGAATCAAAAGATCTGGATTCAAAAACAAATGCTTGACCAAAGGAGAATCGAGCAAAAAAAAAAAGAGGAGCAACCCGCTTTATGCTATGAATATAAAAAGCCCAGATATTTCAAAGCCAATCATCTTCTATTTAAGAAAGGTCCTAAAAAGTATATAAATAAAAAGTCATAATGACAACATAGAGCGATAGTGATGATTCAAACTTTGACAAAGAAGGAGAAAAAAAAAACTTGCCAACCTATGTTTGAGAGCTTATGAGAATGAGGTATATTCTTAAAATTCTCTTGAATTTATATTTTAAAAATTGCAAGATGATTTTTATAAACTTATTGATGATTTGAAAAAGTTAAGTGCTTAAAACAAGGAACTTAAAAGGCTAAATCAAATTTTGGTAGATGAGAAAAATGACTTCCAAAAAGAAAAAAGTTTTCTCAATGAAAAGAAATGTTTGATTGAAGAAAATGAATCTTCCAAGAAAGAAGTTGAAAAGTTTAAACTTATTGTTGATAAATTTACTTTAAGTTCTAAAAAATTGCAAATACTTTTGAAAAGTTAAAAAGGTGTATATGATAAAGCTGGATTAGGCTTCAATTCCTTGTAAAGAAAAATTTTTAAAGAATATATTTGCCAAATCAATTTTTGAAAATCACTCTCGCATAATGTCTTTGTCAACCAGTTGTTAATAGAGATGATGTTACTTCACCGCATTTATCGAGAGAAACTTCTTCCCTAAAATAGGTTGACTTGATTTTGTTTTTGAAAGAGACATGAAGATAATGCATCACATTATCAAGCAAATCCCTTTGAATCCACCTACACTTATGATCCGCCAGATGCAAGAAACATCTATTAGAACAAAGATGTCCCTACCGTATAGTATGATCCTACTTTAATCTTCAGAGAGTGGGGCATTTCTCTTGAAGGGAAGCCATCCTAGATCTTGAAGCATGCTGATACATTGATCGCTATTGTAGGTGGTCAAGAATAAAAACCAACTCAAACTATATAAATAGGGTGAGTCGGGATCGTTTTCACGGAGATCTAAGATGATTATCATTTTTTTAAAAAAAAGTAATAAAAGAGAATTGATTGTAGAAGGATTAAAAATAATAGAATAGCAAGAATTAAATTAAAAGTATAAATTAATTTATAAAAAAAATAATTTAGAGAAATAATCTAAAAATTTTGAATCTGCCATGCAAATTAGATTTATTTTCTTTTTTCTTCTTATGTTGTAATATTAATTCTTGTGATTAAGATATTAGCATAGCTTATCTCTAAGGGATACGGACTGTATCAGTAGATTACAGCTCATTCTATTAGAGTATAAACTATTTAAATTTAATTACAAGATATAAGATTTAATCTAACATACCACGATCTATCTCTCTTAAGCACATACCGTATTCAGAGATCACGGCACATCAGTACAAGGTATAGACCGTGTAGGCTAGATCAATACCTCAAAAAAATAAAAAGATATGAAATAAAAATATAATTTTATTACATAAAAATTAAATACAAGAAAAAAAAATAAAAATCTATTTACAGGCTTCATCGTATTCTTGGATTGAAGGGATTTAGCCATGCATCAAGAACTCTAGCTCCATAATCTCTGAATATTTGATCCCTAAAACTTTTTGATTTTTTCTCTAATTTTTTCTTACTTTCTCTCTTATTTTTTTTCTTCTCTACTTTTATTCCTAGATCTTCTATTTATAGATGAATTTTTTATATTTTTTTGATAGGAAAAAGAGTCCTAAAACCTTTAGAAAATGTATTAAACACTTAGGAATTTTTCTGGCTGTCGGATGGAGCTTGGATCGCCCAAATCTACCCAAAAATTATAGTTTTAATTCTTATCAATGTTGGATTCAACCACAGCCATCCGATCATACTTTAGATAAGATTCTAGCTGTCAGATCGCGCAAATCTCTCCTTAACAAAGTCAGGAACCACCATAGTTGTTGGATCGAGCTTTAGATTTGATCTGGACCATCGATCAGTGCAAAAAGCCTTCCTTCCACTGTGGATCGCGCCTGTGGGCTGCATATTATTTTCGATGGACCACACCCTGACTCTGTGGATCGAGCAATCAGTCCACCGTACACCGAAGGTAATAAATTTTGATTTTTAGGATATTTTTACTTAATTTTTGCTTCATTTTTTCCTGAAAAATAAGAAAAAATATGCATTAAATTTTTTAAAAATTTTATATTATTTTGATACTTAAATTACTCAATTAAATCAAAATCTATTTTTCATAAATATTTTTTAATTTCATATTTTTAAAAAATTATTTATTTTTATAAGAAAATCTAATTTATCCATGAAATTAGATTTTTAGGAAGATGTTAGCACAATAAATTATCAAAAATATCTTCAATAAATATAAAAATATACTACTTATCATACCTCCCAACTTGAACTTTGCTCATCCTCGAGTAAAGAAAGAATTTAGAATTAAGTACCTTTTAACTTAAAATTTTAAATTTCATCAAATAATTTTCAAAAAAAATCACTGATGTCCAGTAGAGCATGAGTGAGGTATGTCATTGGAGTATTAATACTAATCAATATGAAAGTTAAACTAAGAATACTAAATATTTTTTAAATTTTTTTTAAATTATCCCTACCTTTGTCTCCAAACCATTAACCTTCATATGGATAAGTATATTGTTACTTCCATCCTTCATTTATTGATTTTTTTTTTAATGTTGTACTGCTATTAAGTGTCCTAACCCCTTAAGCTTTCTGTTTGATCCATGTAGTGAGTTTTCAGTCACTGACTCCCAAACCAGATGGTTTTAGGGTACTAGGTATAGAATATCCCTCGGACCTACTTACTCAAATCAAATAGATTACGAGTTAAAACTAGCTTTACAATAAAGCTTCTTTACCCTTTATACCTTTTGACGTGAAACTCAATGCTTAGGCAAAGAGGCTCGGTTACTTAATATAAAGTACTTGAAAACTCTTTCTTTTTTTTTAAATATGAAGAAATGTATAGTTACCCTACACAAACTCATAAGAAGTAAACTCTTCTTTGATGCAGGTAGAAAAATTTAGAAAAGCTCAAAGAAAACTGTTTAAGTTCTAAACTTAACTTCTTATTGAGTTTTCTTAATACTTAATCCCTTAATATCTCATAAACTCTCTAATTTGTACATCAATTTTCTTTTAAAAATATTTGGTTTAACTTGATTTTTAAGTATAATCAGGTGCTTAAATACTAAATACTAACTTACTTGAAGACTTAAATTTTTTTTTTTAATTTTTTTTTATTCTTTCCTCTAACTTAATCGATATTATCCTTAATGGAGTAAAAAAAATAAGGAGTATATAAAAAGAAAAAAAAAAGGAGAGATACCATCTGATCCAGAAGTCTTTTCAAAATTAGTTCTCCCCCCAACTTAGTCAATATTGTAATCAAATCCCTTCAAAAGATATGAAGCAAGACTTGATTAACTTAAATAAAATATAAAAGAAAGCAAAAGCAAAAGCTAGAATTGGGTTGCCTTTCAAAAAGTACTAAGTTTATTATCTTTAGCCAGACCAAATTATTGACAGGTGCTTCCACATAGAGTAGTCCTTTATTCTTAAAAAAATAAAGATTAGTTAAAATAAAATAAAAAAAATTTAGGTTGCCTCCCAAAGAGTGCTACATTTATCATCTTTAGCCAGACCATACTAATTCTACCTCACTTATCCCGTATCAAATATTGGATTAACAGATTCAAGTGGGTAAAGTGGGTGAGGTGAATCAAGCAGGGTATTAACCTCCTGGACTTGAATTTTTTCAATTGGTTCATTCAGAAAATTCATCTTTACAAGTGATTCGACAGGTGGTTGCCATTATGGATGAACTCTCTGGTCATAGGATGTGGACAGTTCATAAGTAATTTTAAATTTTTGATCTGACCAAAGATTATAGTTAAAATCTTCTTCCCTTGGGTCAATGGTCTCATAGATCTCATCCTAGATCAAGTTACATCAACTAATTGATCCTTTTTGTTTTCAAGATTAAAAATATTAAGATCAATAGATATGTTTCCAAATGAGAGCTTCATGAGTCCATCACGACAGTTGATCAAAGTGTTGGTGGTTGCTAAAAATGATCTACCTAAAATGACTGGGATGTGACCTTTTGGGTTTGACACTGGTTCAATTTCTAGGATCACAAAATTCACAGGGTAAATGAAATCACTGACCTTAATTAGTACATCTTCCACAACTCCCTTCGAGATTCTCACTGATCGATCTGTCAATTGTAATATAGTTTTTGTAGACTTTAATTCTCCTATCCTTAATTTCTCATAGATTGAATAAGGTAAGATATTCACACTAGCCCCTAGGTCTAACAAGGCCCTATGAATGATGGTTTTCCCAATGACACATGAGATTGTAGGAGATCCTGAATCTTTTTACTTGACTGGTATGTAGCTTGAAAGATACGAGCTCACACTAGCTGTCAAGAAAGCTTTCTTAGGAATATTAGCGGTCTTCTTATTTGTGCATAGGTCTTTGAGGAACTTAGTGTAAGTGAAAACTTGTTGGATCATATCTAGCAGAGGAATATTTACTTTCACTTATTTGAATATCTCTAAGATTTGATCCATGTGGGCTGAGTATCTGTTGGATCTAAGTTTATTTGAAAAAGGAGCTATAAGATTGGTGGTTGATGTCTCAACTTGCTTGAACCTAGTGATGGGTTCTGCAATTGGCTTGGATGGCTCATCAACCTTTGTTGATTCAGGCTCGTTAGACTTGGTCTGATCAGTCTGTAGTTTAGTCAGATGGTGTTTTTGGTTCTCAGTTATACCTACCTGATTGTCTACTTATCTCCCAAACCTTAAGACGTGAATTGCATTTACATGATTGAATCGACCTTCAGGTTGAGATTGTTGACCAATTTGGGCTCTTGGGTTAGGTTCAGATTGGCTTGGCCATTTTTCTTTTTCTCTTTCACTGATGGTGGTAGCCAACTGACTTAATTGCATTTCTAAATGGGCAATGGCTTGGGTGTTTGAATTTACAAGTTGGCCCATGGTTTGCATGAAATTGTTTGTGTTTTTTGTCAAGATTTCAAGGCTTTTCTCTAGTGAATTGTGCTTTTGATCATTAAATTGTATACTATCAAAAATGATTTTTATTAAAATCTCTAACCCTTTTTTTAGTTCATTAAGCCTTTGATCATTGTTGAGGCCTTGTGAATAATTTGATGGTTGAGTGGGCCTTTGATTGGATTGATTAAGGACAGGTCTACTAGGATTTGACCCTTGTGACCAAGAAAAGTTAGGGTGATTCCTCCACTCTGGATTATACGTTGGTGCATAAGGGTTATTTGTAGATTTGTAGTAGGCAGCATTAACTTGTGCTACTTCGTGCCCAGTTGGGTTCATTAAAAAGGAACATTCTTTCATGATGTGGTCTGTGGCATTACATCCATTGCAAATAGATGTTGAAACTTGGCTCACTTGGGTGTATCCCTTGAGTTCTGGGGTCTCTAACCTACGTAGTATAGTATTTATTTTGGCCTCTGTAGCTAGGGATGTGGATATTTGGTGCATAGCACCTCTTGTAGGTTCTCTAGTTGCTTCCCACTGCAGGCTCTTTTCTGCTAGGTCCTCTAAGAATTGTCAGGCTTCATTGGCTTTCTTATGCATAAACTGACCCTGACACATTGACTCTAATATGGTTGTAGAGTTTGGGTCTAGTCCCTCATAAAAGGTTTGGCATAGTCTCCAAGTCTCAATTCCATGGTGCGGGCATTGGGTTAAAAGGTTCTTGAAATGATCAAAACACTTCCAGAAAGGCTCACCCCCAAATTGATAAAATTAGTTAATTTTATTTCTTAACTTAGCTGTTTTATGATGTGGAAAAAATTTTCTCAAGAAAGTTTTGACAAATCCATCCCAAGTTGTGATCGAGTGGTTGGGCAAACTATATAACCATTTTTTAGCACTGTCCTTGAGAGCAAAATTAATCAGCTTAAGTTTAATAGCATCGTCTAACAATTGGTGTGTTCTCATGGTGTCACATACTTCCTCAAATTCTCTAATAAAAATATATGCATCTTCATTACCAGTGAATTTAGAGAGCATGTTAATGATTTGAGGTTTAATTTTAAAAGTTATTGCATTGGTTTGGGAAAGTCTGATACAAGATGGTTGGGCTGACCCAACAGGATAGCAAAGATCTTTTAGGACCTGAGGTTGATTGATTTCACTCATTGTGGACTCAGAATTTTCTTGGATTAGTGTAGGGTTTGAATCAATTCTCACTAAACGATCAGATTTCTTTGTCCAAAAAAAAATTTAAGAATTTCAATTATTTTTATAATTTTTTTTAAAAGAGAAGAGGAAAGAGAGATAGATGAGAAGAGAATTCTAAAGATGGGAGCCTAAGGAGTCTTAAATCTAGAGACGATAGAAAAAAATATTTTAATTAGGGTTAATGGTTGTAGATTAGTAATCAAATTATGCAGATAATCTTAGCTAAGGGTAACCCTAGATCTAGACAGCTCCTAACAACCAATGTTGCCTTTGAGACTCCAAGTAAAAGACTAGCCACTCAACTGACCAGATAAGTATAAGGTTGGTGAAGGTCCCCCTGTTGCTTTTCTTAGACACTAACTTTGTTGGCCAGATAAGCGAATAGAACCAATTAAATAACCATCTTCCTTTAGGACGTAGTTCCTAAATCACTTTCCTAGACACCAGTCAAACTGACTAACCCTAACCCAGTCCAACTCTTTGGATTCCTTATCCTATTGAGCTCAAGAGTCCTTAGAGGCCAATGTCTAATTGATTTTAAGTTAAGATTTAGGTCAATAAAATATGCAGGAAGGTGGTTTATGGGTCAAGAAAGGGTGATGAAATTTTCATCTTATCTTGTTTAGGGTTTGTACCCTTAAGATGTTTTATGGACTTATACAATGTAAGAAGAAAAGGTGATCAGATTTGGTAGTTAGTCAAGAGTAAATTGATTTATTTCATTTTTTAGATTTTTTGATTAAGTATCTAATTTTTTAAGTAAATTATGAGGTGTCAATATAGAGATTTTTTTTTTTTGAAAGAAAATAAGTTTGACTAAGAAACTAAGCAAATTAGAAAGCAAATAAAAAGAAACTAAGAATAAGATAATTTTTTTTAATAAAAAAATAATCATGCCTAGATCTCTGACAATGATGTCAAAATTTGATCACTGTCATAGGCGGTTAAGAATAAAAACCAACTCAAACTATATAGATAGGATGAGTCGAAAACGTTTCCACGGGGATCTAGGGTGATTATCTTTTTTTTTTTTTAAGAAGTAATAAAAGAGAATTGATTGTAGAAGGATTAAAAAAAAATAAAATAGTAAAAATTAAATTTAAAATATAAATTATTTTATGAAAGAAAATAATTCAGAAAAAGAATTCAGAAATTCTGAATCCACCATGCAAATTAGATTTATTTTCTTTTTCTTTCTTATGTTGCAATATTAATTCTTGTAATTAAGATATTAGCATAGCTTATCTCTAAGAGATATGGACTATATCAATAAATTATAGCTCATCCTATCAGAGTATAAACTATCTAAATTTAATTACAAGATATAAAATTTAATCTAACATACCACGATCTATCTCTCTTAAGCACGTACCGTATCCAGGGATCACGGCACGTCAGTACAGGCTAGATCAATATCTCAAAAAAATAAAAAAATATGAAATAAAAATATAATTTTATTATATAAAAATAAATACAAAAAAAAAAATAAAAATCTTTTTATAGGCTTCATCGTAATCCTGGATTGAAGGAATTTAGCCATGCATCAAGATCTCTAGCTCCATAATCTCTCAATATTTGATCCCTAAAGCTCCTTGATTTTTTTTCTAATTTTTTTTTTGCTTTCTCTCTAATTTTTTCTCCTCTCTACTCTTATTCTTAGATCTTCTATTTATAGGTAAATTTTTCATATTTTTTTGGTAAGAAAAGGAGTCCTAAAATTCTTAGAAAATGTATTAAACACTTAGAAATTTTTTTGGCCGTTGAATGGAGCTTGGACCGCTCAGATCTATCCAAAAATCATAGTTTTAATCCTTATTAATATCGGATTCAACCACAGCTGCTCGATCGCACTTCAAATGAGATTCTAGCCATCGGATCGTGCAAATCTCTCCTTAACAAAGTTGAAAACTACCACAGCCGTTGGATCGAGCTCCAGATTTGATCTGGACCATCGATCAATGCAAAAAGCCTTCCACTATGGACCGTGCCTGTGGACTGCATATTATTTTTGATGGACCGTGCCCTGACTCTGTGGATCGAGCGGCCAGTCCACCGTGCATCGAAGGTAATAAATTTTGATTTTTATGATATTTTCACTCAATTTTTGCTCCAATTTTTGCCTGAAAAATAATAAAAAATATGTATTAAATTTTTCAAAAATTTTATATTATTTTGATGCTTAAATTATTTAATTAAATCAATATCTATTTTTCATAAATATTTTTTAATTTCATATTTTTTTTAAAATTATTTATTTTTACAAGAAAATCTAATTTATCCATGAAATTAGATTTTTAGGAAGATGTTAGCATAATAAATTATCAAAAATATCTTCAATAAATATAAAAATATACTACTTATCATACAATGACAAATCTCTTTGATGAATGGATATCTGAAATTAGATGGTCACTGGACTCATCTGGGATTGGAACAAGCAAAGCCTAAATGAGATGAGATAGCTACTAAAGATCTGAGAGAACCAAGACCATCATCCTCTATGCCAGTGCACCCTCAAAAGCATGGCAATACCATTAGTCGAAGCGAGGGTTAGTTAAAAGAAATTATATAGAAAGTGTCAGACAGGATTATGGCATCTATAAGGATCGAGTTCCAATGGATTACAGATATGATTGCGAGAGGACACACTCTGACAGTTACACCACCTTAGGATCCCATAGATGCTTCTACTATTGTGTCTAAAAAAGACCAAAGATCACTCTCCACCTTTCCATCCCGACCTTCCTCCTAGGACTCTCCCTAGTATACCTTTTGGATGCTACGCCTTCACTTTTTATATAGATGTTCCCTAAGCATTCTTTTTTGCTCATAGGTTTACTTAATCTTGCTTTGAGTGATCTTTTGAATTTATTTTGTGTTTTTGTGTTTTGATTTATGTAATATTGTTCTTTAAATGTAATGAAACTATCTTCCTTTTCAATGAATGTGCCTTTTGAATCTTGTGCTATGGATGTATACTTTTTCATGAATGTTTCTGATATGTTTCATTTGATACATATTGCATATGTTTCATTTGATACAATTATTATGTGTTCTCTAATGTTTCTCTATGATAATGACAAAAAGGAGAGAAAATTAGAAAGGATTTAAAAGAATTAAAGGTAACCAAAAAAGTTGTTTGAAAAGGAACTAAGAAAATGGATTGCAAAAGATTGAATTGGAATTACTATAAGGATTAAATTCAAAAAAATGTGTAATTCAAGTATAAGGAATCTGAATCTGAATAATTCTCAAATTGCATAAGAAAGTGATTTTTTTGTCTACTCCATGATTCTTCTTTTGATATTTAACTACATATGTAAAAAATTAAAAATTATTTTCACTTTATCCATTAAGGGGGAACATTTTTTTTTTTATGATGAAATTATTGTTTATGGTTGCTTTTAATTCTTAGTATTGTAAGGATTCTATCATTGTTAAAAAGGAAGAGATTGTTGACTCAAGGATTGACAATACTTAAGTACGTTTGATACTAATACAAACTTGAGAGCATGCTTGTAGGAGAAGTTCTTGATTCTCATAGGTTGCATAATCAAGAAGAAGCCTTTTGAATCTAGTTAAGGAGAAGTTGTTTAAGATGTCTGACAAAGGACAAATGATAAGAGTCAGTCCTGATATACACTTGAGCTAGCTCTGGCACACTCAAAATGAAATTTTCATAGTCCAAGAGCCAACCCCAGAAAATCATGAGTCGACTCCACTAGACAAGTCGATCCCATTAGAACAAAAGTTGATTCCGAAATGGTCTCAGGATGCCAGATAGAGAGCAACAAAAAAAGATGTCATGAACATGATTGACTCCAGAAATTCATGAGATGACTCCAATAGATAAATAACCCCACTTAAACATGAGTCAATTCTAAAATGATCTAAGGGTACAGATAGGGAGCAGTAAAAATTGAGCATAACTCGAGCTGACTCTAGAAAAAGTCATGAGCCGATTTCACTGGAACTCGAGCCGACCCAAAAATATCAAGTTAACCCTATATTGGCTACAACCAGAAGATAGAGAACTATACAAAGATACTATAGATTATAAGTCGACCCTAGAAGAATCGAGTCGACTTCTGAAGAAGATGAATCGACTCCTCTACTTTCTGATAGCATAATGACTAGTTTTTTAAAAAATTTCTAATGATTAGAATGTTGGGTTCTGATCATGTAGCGAAAAGTAATTTTTAAAAATTTTAAAATCAAACAAGTCAATAGCTTTAACTATTAAAACTATTGAGCCGAACCCAAAATCTTAGAATTACCTTGCCGATGTCCATCAAAACAAAAATAAGCATGCAAAAGAGATAGAATTTTATACTTTCACCAAAATAAAAAAGTGGCATGTTGGTGTTTTTCACAAGACTCCAAAGTATAAGCCTTCCAACGGTGATCCATAGAAAAGTTGGCCAAGGTCCTTCCTAACCGGTGCACCGCCGCAGCCTTGTCTTCTCAAAAACACTGCCGGCTTCAAACTCAAGGAACGAACGCGCCAAAGCCTAGTTGCTTCTAATCTTACCACCAAAATCATATCAAGAAGATACTCTTCAGATGTTATACAATTTAGGATTTGATTTTTGATTCTAACACATAGAAAAACCAAACTCTAGGGCACACTAGCAACTCTTACTAAATTTCTCACCACCCTTCTTGCAAATTTTGCCACTCAATTTTCCCTTTCCTTTTTCTCAAATTTTTTTTAGAATTTTTTTTATGATTTCCACACCCCTTATATTTGGTTTCAACCCAAAAACTTAGTAGCAAAGTCATGTGGGATGTCCCATTTAAATAAGGGACCAAGGGACGTGTCATGGGACCAAGGGGTGCCAACCTTTGGTGCTCCAACTTCTCACATAGTGAATAAATTCACCATGTAAAATTATGGCACAAGAGAGCCTTTGGACAGAAGGACTCTCCCTCTTCTACATGTCATAAAAATTCCATATTAATTTGGTGACAAATAAAAGGACTTCTGGCTTATTATTTAAGGCAACGCATTAAGATAAGTTCCTTCTTTAAGAAGGACTCTCCATCTTCACACGTGAAAATGAATGGGGCGACATTAATATTTTGGTGTGGCTTCTCATGGGTGCAGAGGAGTCCTTCTCTATCTAAAATTATTTTAAGTTGGGTACGAAACCAATTAAGATAGACCCAATCCCATTAAGTCAAAGATAACTAGTCTAGGTTAGCTCAAACACTTTGATCTAAATCAATTTAGAAACTTGGGTTAATACAATATGCTAGTATATCAAATTAATTCATAAAATTTATATTAAATTCTAATTAAATTATATCAAGACCAAATTCTAAAGTGTGTGATCCATTAGATTTTAAATCTAGCCAACAGTGGATCAAGACTTTCGATGAAACCCAAACCGATGAGATTAGGTCACCCGAAGAGTCTCAATCAACTTAGACTCTTCCAAATTGATTCCAAAATTAAAATATTTTAATTTTGATGAGTTCATAAGTCAAGATAGATATCTAGCAACATGTCATGACTATCCAAAAGATTTAAAATTTTGATAAAAAATTATCAAAATATCCTTCAGTGGTAAGTTACCATGTAATTTAATCCTTCAGTCAAACAACATCCAAGATAAGCTATGGATATGAAAATATATCAAATCTAATTACTTATAATTATATATCTCGATTAAAAAGTGATAATTTAGTTGATGATACATTAGAAACTCTTTTCTAATTATCATCCTATTTTGGCTAAAGACTTTCAAATCATCGACCTATGAGATCACATAGGATGTTCGCTCCCCTTATTAGGAGTGACTGATCCTTTATTGATCACTCACAACCTTCATGCACTCTTCACAATATTCAGAACACCCCATACAAGGATCAGAGAACCAAGTTAGGAAGTGAATCAAAATATGGATCCAAATACACAAGGTACCATGGTGATCTTAGATCAAAGGATCACATACACAACTCTCACTAGAGAATCGTCAGTTGACATATAAATAAGACTTCATCTGATGTTCTTTTGCAGATCTATTCAGTAAACTCATTCTCTAATAAGCATCCATATACTTGTATTAGTGTCACCACATAAGTAGTTGTGAGATCAACCATCCTCATTTCTGAGCATACATAGGACATGCCAGTCTTACCGGTATCATTGATCTCCGACTCAATGTACTAACGACTAAAAATATTTTAGATTATGACTATCAAAAATTTAGGTCTCACTAGCGTGATCTCATCATGGCCCTAAAATCATTGCCCAGACCTATGGGGTTTATTATAATCTTAAAACAATAAGATGCAGCATATAATAAATCAAAAATATCTATTTTATTAATAATATAAATATCAATTACATGAGTCTGGAAGATAAATTATAAAAAATATCCTATCGCATCCCATATGTGATTGGCTTGTAGGATATTATTCTTTCAGTCTCCCACTTGCATTAAAGCCAATCGCCCTTATACTTGATACCCATGCTATCAAGGTGGCGGTCAAACTGCTGCATTGACAAGGTCTTAGTGAAAGGGTCCGCTATATTATTTTTGGTGTCAACTCACTCCATGATCACATCGCGTCTTTCAACATCTCCCGAATGAGATGGAACCATCTTAGGATGTGCTTGAATTTATAATGAGATCTTGGTTCTTTGGCTTGAGCAACTGTCTCAGTATTATCACAATAAAGAGGCACTGATTATTCAATCCTTGGAACCACACCAAATTTTGTGATAAATTTTTTTATCCAGATGGCCTCCTAAGCAGCCTCACTAGCAACAATATACTCAACCTCAGTAATCGAGTCAGCAACAGTTTGCTGTTTGAAACTTTTTCAACTTACTGCACCACCATACAGAGTGAACACATACCCAGATATAGATTTGCTATCAACCGAATCAGATTAAAAACTAGAATCAGTATAATATTTTAGTTTTAAATCAGATCTACCATATATTAGAAAAATATCTCTAGTTTTTCTCAAGTACTTGAGTATGTTTTTCACAGCTTTCCAATGATCCTCTCCAGGATCAACCTGAAATTTACTTACAATATCCAAGACATAAGCCACATCAGGCCTGGTATATAACATAGCATACATAATCAATCCTACAACCGAAGCATAAGGAATAGAACTCATTCTATTTCTCTTTTCAGGTATCTTAGGAGATATCTTCTTAGAGAGTTGTATACCATGACGTATGGGCAAATAATCTTTTTTACTTTCCTCCATGTTGAACCTCTTCAATACAAGGTTAATGTACCTAGACTGGGACAAGCCTAGCATCCTTTTTGATCTATTCCTATAGATCTTTATATCTAGTATATAGGATGCCTCATCCAAGTCTTTCATGAAAAATTTTTGTGACAGCCATATCTTAACCGATTGCAACATCAGGATATCATTCTCAATAAGCAGTATGTCATCCACATACAAGATCAAGAAAATAATAAAATTTTCACTATTCTTCTTGTATACACAAGGTTCATCCATATTTTTGATGAAGCCAAACGATTTGACTGTCTCATCAAAATAGATGTTCCAGCTCCTCGATGCTTGCTTTAATCCATAAATAGATCTATTCAGTTTGCATACCTAATTTTTTCTTTCACTTGAGATAAATTTCTCTAGCTGAGTCATATAGACTTCTTCTTCAAAGTTTTCATTGAAGAAGGTAGTCTTGACATCCATCTGTCAGATCTCATAGTCATGGTATGCTGCAATAGCAAGCATTATCTGAATAGACTTGAGCATGACTACCGACGAAAAAATTTCTCATAATCAATACTATGTTGTTGTCTGAAACCTTTTGCCACCAGCCTAGTCTTATAGGTCTCTATCTGGCTATCTGCTCCAATCTTCTTTTTGAAGACCCATTTGCACTCTATAGGGGTTACACCCTCAGGCGCATCAACCAAAGTCAAAACTTGGTTGGTATACATGAAGTTCATTTCGAATTTCATGGCATTGAGCCACTTGTCAGAGTCACTACTCATGACTACTTCTGAATAGGTTGTGGGATCATTATTCTCAATGATGTGGGATGTGTTGTCATTCTCAATGATAAATCCATATCTGAGTGGTACATTACATACTCTACTTGACCTTTGGAGAGGAGATGTGTGTAGTGGCTGTGCCTCAACAATGGGCACATCTGGTTGAGAACCATTTTGTAAATCTTGGATGGGTTGTAGGTTTTGAACTTTCTCAAGTTCAATAGACCTCCCACTGCCTCCTTCTTGGATAAACTCTTTCTCCAAAAAAATGGCATGCCTACCAACAAATACCTTTTGTTGAGTAGGGTTATAGAAGAGTATCTTATACTCTCCTTGGGATAACTTACAAAACTGTATTTTTCTGATCTAGCATCCAGCTTATGTCCATCAATATTTTTCGCATAAGTCGGGCAACCCCAAATCTTAAGATGCTTAAGATTGGATCCTTTTTCTTTTCATATTTCATATGGAGTGTTAGAAACAGGCTTAGAAGGTATTTTATTTAGGATATATGCTGCGGCCTCGAGAGCATATCACTAGAAGGATATCGGAAGATCCGTGAAATACATCATGGACCGCACCATATTTAATAAGGTGCGATTCCTCCTTTCCGTAATTCTATTTAATTTTGGAGTATAAAGAGATGTCCATCGAGAGAGTATTCTATTTTATTTTAAATGATCGAGAAATTCACTAGATAAGTATTCTCCTCCTCGATCAGATCGAAAAGCTTTAATACTTTTATCAGTTTATTTCTCAACCATTCTTTGATACTCTTTAAATTTATTAAAGACTTTAAAGTTGTATTTTATTAAATACACATATCCAAATCTAGACCTATTATCAGTAAATATGATGAAGTAAGAGTATCAACCTCTGGCTTGAGTCGACATTGGACCACACACATCAGTATGTATAAGGTCCAATAAATTACTTGCCCTTTCTCCATGTCCAATAAATGGAGTCTTGATCATTTTACCCATGAGGTAAGATTCACAACTTCTATATGATTCATAATCATAAGGATCAAAAAATTTATCTTTGTATAACTTGTTAATTCTCGACTCATTTATATGGTCAAGTCGGCAGGGCCAGAGGTATGTGACATTCACATCCTCTCTCTTTTTTTTCTTTATATTATCAATATGAAGTACATTATCATTAAGTAAAAGCAACAAAAGATCATTATCAACATAAGTACTCCCATAATATTCATTAGAAAAATATATAGAATAACCATTATTCTTTGCTTTCAAAATCTTGTTCCAATAACAATGGTACAGAAATAATATTTCTAACAATATTAGAGATATAAAAATAGATCTTTAATTTCAAAACTTTGCTTGAAAGCAACTTTAAAATCTTGATTCCTATGGCTTCGACCTGAATGAACTCTCCACTAGCGCCGAACAACTTGAAGTCATCTTTATTCAGACTCTTTATTTTCTGTAGACCCTGCAATAATTTGTAAAGGTGTGAGCCACAGACGGTATCTAATATTCAAGAATCTGAAAATAAAGTACTTAATGATAAACTAGTTTGTATCATATACAAACCTTTAGCAACGTTTGTCGGTTTCACAGTTGCAAGATAATCCTTGCAATTTCTCTTTCAGTGGCTCTCCTTGCCATAGTGATAGCAAGTACCTTTGGCGGAGATTTTCTTTGTATTTTTCTTGGAGATGCCAGCCTTAAGGTTCATCTCTTTCTTAGAACCCTTCTTTACCTTCTTCTTGTTGATCTTATCGACAAGAAGTATCAGAGTCTTTTTACCCTTGATATGATTCTCTACTGTCTTCAGCATGTTCAGCAGCTCAGACAGGTTGATGTTCAGTTTGTCTATATAATAATTTATAACAAATTGAGAAAAAGAGTCAGAGAGAGACTACAGGATCAAATCCTGGCTCAATTCACCATCCATGGCAAAGCCCAGCTGTCCCAAACGAGTGATCAAATCAATCATCTTCAGGACATGCGTTTGCATGGAGGTGCCTTCAGTCATGTGGGTATGGAACAACTACTTTAATATCTCATATTAAGCAGTTTGACTTTGTTCTCTATATAACTCTTTAAGATTAAGGAGTATAGAGGGAACATCCATGTTCTCATACTACCTCTGAAGCTCGTTGCTCATGGAGGCAAGCATGATACATTCGATAGTCACACTGTTATCTTTCTACATCTTATATGTGGCCCTTTCCTCCTCGAAAGTATTTTTTCTAAAGAAATCTGGTGCAGGTGTGTCCAGAATGTAGGAGATATTTTTCTGAATGAGAATAATTTTCAGGTTTCTTAACCAGTCTACGTAGTTAGGTTCGGTCAATTTGTTTGCATCTAGTATACCTCTAAATGACAGTGAGAATGTCATGTGTGTAGTTAATCTACAATAATAAGAACACAATATAAGCAGACAACTCATGATGACTTTTACAACTAGATTAGGATTTTTGTCTAATTGTGTCTATCACTATTTTATCGAACTTCATAGCCCTCATATATAAAAATCGAGAAACATACTAATATTTTTTAGTGGGGTTGAGATCTCTATTCCTCACAAACACCTTATAGATAGCACAACAAGTATTTATGAGTTTAAAAGTAGGTAACTCTTTATCAATTATATCTCTACAATTCTCAATATTTTTTTCTCTGACCTCTAGAACACATATAGCCTTGTGGATAGCACAACAAACTATAGTGTTCTAGTTAAGTTGACCCTGCAATTTCATATGGTGATACTTAAACAATGCTGCCCCTATGGATAGCACAACAAAGCAATACTATTCAAAATATGCCATAAGCATCAAAATGCATTTGATCAACATCATATCAATTTCTATATTAAGTCTTGTGGATAGCACAACAAGCTCACTAAGATCTTGACATATTCTAATTGATCAAGTTTTAAGGAAGGTCCTTGTAATGTCTACATTACTAATCAATCTAAGTTCGAAATTCAATAAGACCAAATTGATTAGGTCAGTAGGTGGGAGGCTCTCCATAGCTTTTCTTAGATACCAATAAAGTTGGCCAGGCCAGCATACGGACCTAATTAGAAAATCATCTTTCACACTTTTCTCAACACCAATTGATCTAAAGAATTCGACTTTTGAATTGAAAGTAAATCCCGACTTTACAACTTAATCTAATTTTTAAGAGGGACTTTGAACTAGTCTTGGCACATCCTAACTATGACTACATAAAATGTACTTTACATATTATGCAATATGGCATGTAATCATAAAACATACTACCAAACATATAATCATGCCAAAATCAAATAAGGGTGCAATTGAAGTCATAACATATGACAAGCATATCCAAAAAATATGACAAACCCTAATCATATTAGGCATGCATAATACCCTTAACCATACATCGAATTAAGCATTAAGATACCATGATAATATAAATTCCAAATTATCATAAATTTATAATTTTAATAATTAAAATTTAAAATCATGGTACATATAATGTCAAAAATATTTTTGAGATTAAAGATCATTGCTAAAAATCTATGCAACAATTTTGGCAATGAATGATCAATAATAATTCTATTCAACTACTTTGCACTTGTTTGATTGAACCAAAAAAGGGTGGCTCCACTTTTGGGTTCCGACCACACAGCAAAAAATAATTTTTAAAAATTTTAAAATCAAACAAGTCAATAGCTTTAACTATTAAAACTATTGAGCCGAACCCAAAATCCTAGAATCACCTTGCCAATGTCGATCAAAACAAAAATAAGCATGCAAAAAAATAGAATTTTATACTTTCACCAAAATAAAAAAGTGATACATTAGTGTTCTCCACAAGATTTCAAAGTAAAAACTCTCTAACGGTGATCCACATGAAAGTTGGCCAAGGTCCTTCCTAACTGGTGCGCCGCCGCAGCCTTATCTTCTCAAGAACACTGCCGGCTTCGAACTCAAGAAATGAATGTGCCAAAGCCTAGTTGCTTTCGATCTTATCATCAAAATCATATCAAAAAGATACTCTTCAGATGTCATACAACCTAGAATTTTTTTTTTAGCTCCAATATATGGAAAAATCAAGCTCTAGGGCACACCAGCAACTCTTGCTAAATTTCTTACCACCCTTCTTGCAACTTTTGCCACTCAATTTCCCCTTGCCTTTTTCTTAGATTTTTTTTAGAATTTTTTCTATGATTTCCATGCCCCTTTTCTCTAGTTTCAACCCAAAAATGCAATAGCAAAGCCATGTAGGACATCCCATTTAAATAAGAGACCAAGGGACGTGTCAGGGGACCAAGGGACACCAACCTTTGGTGCCCCAACTTCTCACAAGGTGAATAAATTCACCATGCAGAATTATGGTACAAAAAAGCCTTTACACAGAAGGACTCTCTCTCTTCTACATGCCATAAAAATCTCATATTAATTTGGTGACAAATCAAAGGACTTTTGGTTTATCATTTAAGGCAATGCATTAAGATAAGTTCTTTCTTTAAGAAGGACTCTCCATCTTCACACGTGAAAATGAATGGGGTGTCATTAATATTTTGGCATGACTTCTGGTGGGCACAGAGGAGTCCTTCTTCACTTAAAATTATTTGACATTAGGTAGGAAACCAATTAAGATAGACCCAATCCCATTAGGTCAAAGACAATTGGTCTAGCTTAGCTCAAACATTTTGATCTAAACCAATTTAAGAACTTGGGTTAATACAATATGCTAGCATACCAAATTAACCCATAAAATTTATATTAAACTCTAATTAAATTAGATCAAGACTAAATCTCAAAGTGTGTGACCCATTGGGTTCCAAATCTAGCCAGCAGTGGATCAAAACTTTCGACGTAATCTAAATCCGATAAGATTAGGTCACCCAAAGAGTCCCAATCAACTTGGACTCTTCCAAATTGATTTCAGAATTAAAATATTTAATTCTGATGAGTCCACAAGTTAAGATTGATATTTAGCAACGTGTCATGATTATCTAAAAGATTTAAAATTTTAGTAAAAAATTATCAAAATACCCTTCAGTGGTAAGTTACCGTGTAATTCAATCCTTCAGTCAAACAACATCCCAGATGAGCTATGGGTATGAAAATATGTCAAATTCAATCATTTATCATTATGTATCTCGATCAGAAGGTGATGATTCAGTTGATGATACATTAAAAATCTTTTTCTAATTATCATCCTGTTTTGGTCAAAGACTTCCGAATCATCGACCTATGAGATCACATAGGATATTCGCTCCCCTTATTAGGAGTGACTGATCCTTTATTGATCACTCACAACCTCCATGCACTCTTCATCATATCCAGAACATCCCATACAAAGATCAGAGAACCAAGTTAGGAAGTGAACCAAAATATAGATCCAAATACATAAGGTACCATGGTGATCTCAGGTTAAAGGATCACATACACAACTCCCACTAGAGAATCATCAGTTGATATATAAATAAGACTCCATCTGATATTCTTTCATAGGTCTATTCAGTAAACTCATTCTCTAATGAGCACTCATATCCTTATATTAGTATTAGCACACAAGTAGTTATAAGATCAACTACTCTCATTTCTGAGCATACATAAGACATGCCAGTCTTACCGGTATCATTGATCTCTGACTCAATATACCAATGACTAGAAATATTTTAGGTTATGGCTATCAAGAATTTAGGTCTCACTGGTGTAATCTCATCACAGTCCTAAAATCATTGTCCAAACCTATGAGGTTCATTATAATCTTATAACAATAAGATGCAGCATATAACGAATCAAAAATATCTATTTTATTAATAATATAAATATCAATTACAAGAGTCTGAAAGATAAATTACAAAAAATACCCTATCATATCCTATATACGATTGGCTTATAGGGCATTATTCTTTTAATCTTCCACTTGCACTAAAGCCAATCGTCCCTATACTTGATACCCATGCTATCAAGGTGACGGTCAAACTGCTGTATTAACAAGATCTTAGTGAATGGATCTGCTATATTGTTCTTGATGTCAACTCGCTCCACGATCATATTGCATCTTTCGACTATCTTCCGAACGAGGTGGAACCGTCTTAGGATATGCTTGGATTTATGATGAGACCTTGGTTCTTTGGCTTAAGCAACTACCCCAGTATTATCACAATAAAAAGATACTAATTATTCAATTTCTGGAACCACACCCAATTCTATGATGAATTTCTTCATCCAGACGGTTTCCTTAACAGCCTCACTAGCAGCAATATACTCAACTTCAGTGACTGAGTCAGCAACAGTTTACTGTTTAGAATTTTTCTAACTTACTACACCACCATACAGAGTGAACACATATCCAGATATAGATTTGCTATCATCCGGATCAAATTAAAAATTAGAATTAGTATAACCTTCCAGTTTTAAATCAGATCCACCATATGTTAGAAAAATATCTCTAGTCCTTCTCAAGTACTTGAGTTTCACAACTTTCCAATGATCCTCCCCGGAATCAGTCTGAAATCTGCTTATAATGCCCAAGATATAAGTCACATCAGGCCTGGTACATAATATAGCATACATAATCGATTCTACAGTCGAAGCATAAAGAATAGAACTCACTCTATTTCTCTCTTCAGATGTCTTAGGAGACATCTTCTTAGAGAATTGTATGCCATGACCTATAGGCAAGTAACTTTTTTTACTTTCCTCCATGTTGAACCTCTTCAACACAAGGTCAATATACCTAAACTGGGACAAGCCTAACATCCTTTTTGATCTATCCCTATAGATCTTTATACCTAGTATATAGGACACCTCACCCAAGTCTTTTATGAAAAACTTTTGTGATAGCCATGTCTTGACCGATTGCAATATCGAATATCATTTTTAATGAGCAGTATGTCATCTATATATAAGATCAAAAAGATAATAGCATTTCCACTATTCTTCTTGTACACACAAGGTTCATCCATATTTTTGATGAAGCCAAACGATTTGACTGTCTCATCAAAATAGATGTTCCAGCTCCTCGATGCTTGCTTTAATCCATAAATGGATCTATTCAGCTTGCATACCTGATTTGCTCTCCTACTCGAGATAAATTCCTCTGGCTGAGTCATATAGACTTTTTTCTCAAGATTTTCATTGAGAAAGGCGGTCTTGATATCCATCTATCAGATCTTATAGTCATGGTATGCCGCAATAGCAAGCATTATCTAAATATACTTGAGCATGGGTGCCGACGAAAAGATTTTTTCATAGTCAACACCTTGTTGTTGTCTGAAACCTTTTGCCACCAGTCTGGCCATAAAGGTCTCTACCTGGCCATCTACTCTAATCTTCTTTTTAAAGATCCATTTGCACCCTATTGGGGTCACATCCCCAGGCGCATCAACCAAAGTCCAAACTTGGTTGGTATACATGGAGTCCATTTCAGATTTTATGGCATGGAGCCATTTGTCAGAGTCACAACTCATGACTGCTTCTGAATAGGTCGTGGGATCATCATTCTCAATAATATGGGATGTGTTGTCATTCTCAATGATAAATCCATACCTGAGTGGTATATTACGCACTCTACTTGACCTTTGAAGAGGAGATGTGTGTAGAAGCTATTTCTCAATAATGGGTACATCTGGTTGAGAATCATTTTATGAATTCTGGATTGATTATAGGTTTTAAACTTTCTCAACTTTAATAGACCTCCCACTGCCTCCTTTTTGGATAAACTCTTTCTCCAAGAAAATGGCATGCCTACCAACAAATACTTTTTGTTGAGTATGGTTGTAGAAGTAGTATCCTATACTCTCCTTAGGATAACCTATAAATCTGTATTTTTTTTATCTAGCATCCAGCTTATGTCCATCAATATTTTTTATATAAGCTGGATAACCCTAAATCTTAAGATGCTTAATATTAGATCTTTTTCCTTTTCATATTTCATATGGAGTGCTAGAAATAGACTTAGAATGTGCTTTATTTAGGACATCTGTTGCGGCCTCAAGAGCATATTTTCAGAAGGATATCAAAAGATCCATGAAACACATCATGGACTGCACCATATCTAATAAGGTGCAATTTCTCCTTTCTGCAATTTCATTTAATTTTGGAGTATAAGGAGGTGTCCATTGAGAGAGTATTTCATTTTATTTTAAATGATCAAGAAACTTACTAGACAAGTATTCTCTTCCTCGATCAGATCGAAGAGCTTTAATATTTTTACCAGTTTGTTTCTCAACCATTCTTTGATACTCTTTGAATTTATCAAAAGTTTTAAATTTATATTTCATTAAATACACATATCCAAACCTAGACCTACATCAGTAAATGTGATGAAGTAAGAGTATCCACCTCTGGCTTGAGTCAATATTGGACCATACATATCAGTATGTATAAGGTCCAATAAGTCACTTGTCCTTTCTCCATGTCCAGTAAATGAAGTCTTGATCATTTTACCTATGAGGTAAGATTCACAAGTTCCATATGATTTGTAATCATAAAGATCAAAGAATTTATCTTTGTATAACTTGTTAATTCTCGACTCATTTATATGGCCAAGTCGGCAGTACCAGAGGTATGTGACATTCACATCTTCTCTCTTTCTTTTCTTCATATTATCAATATGAACTATATTATCATTAAGTGAAAGCAACAAAAGACCATTATCAACATAAGCACTCCCATAATATTCATTAGAAAAATACATAGAATAACCATTGTTCTTTGCTTTTATTTCAAAATTTTGTTTCAATAACAATGGTATAGAAATAATATTTCTAACAATATTAGGGATACAAAAATAGGTCTTCAATTTCAAAATTTTATTCGAAGACAACTTCAAAACCCTGGTTCCTACGACTTCCACTTGATTGGACTCTCCACTAGCGCCGAACAGCTCGAAGTCACCTTTATTCAGACTCTTTATTTCTTGTAAACTCTGTAATGATTTGCAAAGATGTGAGCCACAGGCGGTATCTAATATCTAAGAATCTAAAAATAAAGTACTTAATGATAAATTAGTTTGTATCATATACAAACCTTTAGCAACGTTTGTCGGTTTGACGGTTGCAAGGTAATCCTTGCAATTTCTCTTTCAGTGGCCCTCCTTGCCATAGTGGTAGCAAGTACCTTTGGCGGAGACCTTCTTTACCTTCTTCTTAGAGATGCCAGCCTTAGAGTTCATCTTTTTCTTAGAACCCTTCTTTACCTTCTTCTTGTTGATCTTATTGATAAAAAGTATCGAAGCCTTTTCACTCTTGAAATGGCTCTCTGCTATCTTCAGCATGTTCAGCAGCTCAGGCAGGCTGATGTTCAGTTTATTTATATGATAATTTATAACAAACTGAGAAAAGGAGTCAGAGAGAGACTGTAGGATCAAATTTTGGCTCAGTTCACAGTCCATGACAAAGCCCAGCTATCCAAGATGAGTGATCAAATCAATCATCTTCAAGACATACGTTTGCACGGAGGTGCCTTCAATCATGCAGGCACGGAACAACTACTTTGATATCTCATATCGAGCAGTTCAACTTTATTCCCCATATAACTCCTTAAGATTAAGGAGTATAGAGGGAACATCCATATTCTCATGCTGCCTCTGAAGCTCATTGCTCATAGAGGCATGCATGATACATTTGACAATCATACTGTCATCTTTTCACATCTTATATGTGGCCCTTTCCTCCTTGGAAGCATCTTCTCCAAGAGAATCTGATGCAGGTGTGTTCAGAATGTAGGAGACTTTCTTTTGAGTGAGAACAATTCTCAAGTTCCTTAACCAGTCCACGTAGTTAGGTCCGGTTAATTTGTTTGCATCTAATATGCCTTTAAGTGACAGTGAGGATGCCATGTGTGTAGTTAATCTACAATAACAAGAACACAATATAAGCGGATAACTCATGATGACATTCACAACTAGATTAGAACTTTTATCTAATTGTGTCTCCCACTATTTTATCGAACTTCATAGCCCTCAAATATGAAAATTGAGAAACATACTAATATTTCTTAGTGGGATTGAGATCCCTATTCCTCACAAACACCTTGTGGATAGCATAACAAGTATTCATGAGTTCAAGAGTAGATAACTCTTTACCAATTGTACCTCTATAATTTTCAACATTTTTCTCTCTAGCCTCTAGAATATATATAGCCTTGTGGATAGCATAACAAACTATAGTGTTCTAGTTAAGTTGACCCTTCAATCCCATATGGTCATACTTGAATAATGCTGCCCTTATGGATAGCACAACAAAGCAACACTATATGCCATAAGCATCAAAGTGCACTTGGTCAACATCATATCAATTTCTATATTAAGCCTTGTGGAAAGCATAATAAGCTCACTAAGATCTTGACATACTCTATTGACCAAATTTAAAAGAAGGCCCTTGTAATGTCTACATCACTAATCAATTTAAGTTTGAAATTCAATAAGATCAAATTGATCAGGTCAGTAGGTGGGAGGCTCCCCGTAGCTTTTCTTAAACACCAACAAAGTTGGTCAGGCCAGCATACGGACCTAATTAAAAAATCATCTTTCATATTTTTTTCGACACCAGTTAATCTAAAGAATTCGACTTTTAAATTGAAAGTAAATCCTGACATTACAACTTAATATAATTTTTAAGAGGGACTTTGAATTGATTTTGGCACATCCTAACTATGACTACATAAAATATACTTTATATATTATGCAATATGGCATGTAATCATAAAACATACTAGCAAACATATAATCATGCCAAAATCAAATAAGGGTGCAATTAAAGTTATAACATATGACAAGCATATCCAAAAAATACGACAAACCCTAATCATATTAGGCATGCATAACATCCTTAACCATACATCGATTTAAGCATTAAACTACCATGATAATATAAATTCTAAATTATCATAAATTTATAATTTTAATAATTAAAATTTAAAACCATGGTACATATAAAGTCAAAAATATTTTTGAGATTGAAGATCATTGCTAAATATCTATGCAATATTTTTGACAATGAATGATCAATAACAATTCTATTCAACTACTTTGCACTTGTTTGATCGAATTAGATAAGAGTGGCTCTAGTACCACTATTGGATTCCAGTCACATAACGAAAAATAATTTTTAAAAATTTTAAAATCAAACGAGTCAATAGCTTTAACTATTAAAACTATTGAGCCAAATCCAAAACCCTAGAATCACCTTGCCGATGTCGATCAAAACAAAAATAAGCATGCAAAAGAGATAGAATTTTATACTTTCACCAAAATAAAAAAATGGCACATTGGTGTTCTCCACAAGACTCCAAAGTAGAAGCCCTCCAATGGTAATCCACACGAAAGTTGGCCAAGGTCCTTCCTAACTGGTGCGCTGCCGCAGCCTTGTCTTCTCAAGAACACTGCTGGCTTCGAACTCAAGGAACGAATGCACCAAAGCCCAATTGCTTCTGATCTTACCACCAAAATTACATCAAGAAGACACTCTTTAGATATCACACAACCTGGAATTTGATTTTTGACTTCAACATATGAAAAAATCAAACTCTAGAGCACACTAGCAACTCTTACTAAATTTCTCACCGCCCTTCTTGTAACGTTTATCACTCAATTTTCCCTTTCTTTTTTATCAAATTTTTTTCAAAATTTTTCTTATGATTTCCACACCCCTTGTCTCTGGTTTTAATCCAAAAACTCAGTAGCAAAGCCATGTGGGATGTCCCATTTAAAGAAGGGACCAAGGGACGTGTCATGGGACCAAGGGGCGCCATCCTTTGGCTCTCCAACTTCTCATGCAGTGAATAAATTCACTATATGGAACTATGATGCAAGAGAGTCTTCACACAAAAGAACTCTCTCTCTTTTGCATGTCATAAAAATCTCATATTAATTTGGTGACAATCAAAGGACTTCTGATTTATCATTTAAGGCAACGCATTAAGATAAGTTTTTTCTTTAAGAAGGACTCTCCATCTTCACACATGAAAATGAATGGGGCGGCATTAATATTTTGGTGTGGCTTCTGGTGGGTGCAGAGGAGTCCCTCTCCATTTGAAATTATTTCAAGTTGGGTAGGAAACCAATTAAGATAGACCAATCCCATTAGGTCAATGATAACTGGTCTAAATTTGCTCAAACACTTTGATCTAAACCGATTTAGGAACTTGGGTTAATACAATATGCTAGTATATAAAATTAATTTATAAAATTTATATAAATTCTAATTAAATCAGATCAAGGCTAAATCTCAAAGTGTGTGACCCATTGAGTTCCAAATCTAGCCAACAGTGGATCAAAACTTTCGACGTAACCCAAATCTGATGAGATTAGGTCACCCGAGAGTCCCAATCAACTTAGACTCTTTCAAATTGATTTTAAAATTAAAATCTTTTAATTTTGATGAGTCCATAAGTCTAGATTGATGTCTAATAATGTATCATGATTATCTGAAAGATTTAAAATTTTGATAAAAAATTATCAAAATATCCTTCAGTAGTAAGTTACCGTGTAATTCAATCCTTCAGTGAAACAACATTCCAGATGAGCTGTGGACATGAAAATATATCAAACTCAATCACTTATCATTATGTATCTCGATCAAAGGGTGATGATTCAGTTGATAATACATTAAAATTTTTTTTCTAATTATCATCTTGCTTTGGTCAAAGACTTCTGAATCATCGACTTATGAGATCACACAAGATGTTCGCTTTTCTTATTAGGAGTAACTGATCTCTTATTGATCACTCATAACCTCCATACACTCTTCACCATATCCAAAACACCTCATACAAGGATCAGAGAATCAAGTTAGGAAGTGAACCAAAATATAGATCCAAGTACACAAGGTACCATGATGATCTCAGGTCAAAAGATCACATACATAACTCCCACTAGAGAATCATCAGTTGACATGTAAATAAGACTCCATCTAATATTCTTTTACAGGTCTATTCAGTGAACTCATTCTCTAATGAGCACCCATATCCTTGTACTAGTGTCACCACACAAGTGGTTGTGAGATCAATCACCCTCATTTCTGAGCATACATAGGACATGCCAGTCTTACCGATATCATTGATCTCCGACTCAATGTACCAATAACTAAAAATATTTTAGGTTATGGCTATTAAGGATTTAGGTCTCACTGGCGTGATCTAATCACGATCCTAAAATCATTGTCCAGATCTATGGGGTTCATTTTAATCTTAAAATAATAAGATACAGTATATAATGAATTAAAAATATCTATTTTATTAATAATATAAATATTAATTACATAAATTTAAAAGATAAATTATAAAAAATATCCTATCGCATCCCATATGTGATTAGCTTGCAGGACATTATTCTTTCATAGAAAATGAGTGAAGTAGCTAGTTTGAGCTATCCAATGGTCTTCTCATCTCCTCAGTCAATTTTGGACATATTAAGCACTGAATTCATTTGAGAAAAGTAGATTTTTGAGAAAGGAAGCTAAAGAAAAAACAATAAAAGAACATTGAAGGTAAACTTTTAGCAGTTAATTTAATTGAAGAGAGATTGAGAGCATTAATTATATGACCTACCAGCTAGAGCATCATCTTCAAGCATTAATCAAGCTCCTCTCAAGCATTCAAGGAGGAAGTCATTGCATTCAAAAGACATCTACATCAACTTCCTTGGTTGTAAAGATTTTCATTTTTTGAACTTTAAATTGATATCATGATGAGATGCCTTTCATGCTTATGAAGAGAGTTCCCTAGGAGTGTGCAGCGATTGCGATGACTCTTGGTCCACATCTCGGGTCAGAGGCATGACATATAGAAACTTGGAGACTTAGGCTAGTCTAAGTCTGTAATTGGATGATTGTAATTGACTAAATCAAGAAGACTTAGTTGGAAAGATTTAGATTGGTGAACTTATACAAAACTAACTAGGTTGTTTATGATCTCAATGAAAACAATTGAATTATAATTAAAAGGCTAATAGAGAAATTTCTAAATAGAAAGACTTAAGGAGTGGATGTAGATGCTGCGTTTGACATTGAACCACTATAACTTGTTATGTTGTGATTGTGTGATTGTCTTACTTTAGTTTTTGCTACTTATCATATTTCTCTTCTTGCACTTCACAAACACACTTTTAAATTGATAGTTAGGGCACATAGTTGTTTTAATTATAAAATTTTTGAAAAATCTAATTCGTCCCTCTTCTTAGGTTGCTACTTCTAAGCAATACAAAATTAATGCAAAAGAAAGTAGATTATCAAAACAAAATCAAAAGAAAAATTCAAAAAAAATTAGTGTTGACCCTAAGATTGATTTTGATGATATCAAAATATTAGTATAAATGGTATTAATCATGTATTTCAAGAATGAATGTAAATCTTCTTAGGTGCTCACAAAGATACATCAAGTTAAAGAAGGAATCCTCCAAAAGAAGCCAAGCCAAAAGATCTTTCTAGATGAATTATAAAAGTTTGGATGGCTTATTATGAAGAAAATAAAATTGAAAGAAATAAATATCATTTGGAAGCATCTTGATCAAAAAATTTAAGTTTGACAGGCCAAAATATGAAAAGAATGAAGTTGAAAGTTTTTGAGTCGACTCTAATATGTTGGCACCAAGTGGCACAAAGCTTGAGTTGATCCTTGAAAAGCTCGAGTCAACTCTCTCAAAAAAAGGTAGAGAGTAGATTTTCTAAGTATAGTGTATGAGCTGACTCCTGAATAGTAAGAGTCGACTCCTGAAAACTACGAGTCAACTTATAAGCAGGAACAGCCTAATGGCTAATTTTCTGGATGCTTCTAACAGCTAGTCGTCTTTGTCCCTAATAACTAGTTCAGCCCTTCTAATGATCAAAACTTATTCTCCAACCACTTTCAAGCTTACAAAAGGCTAGAATATCATTTGAAAAGCAAGAGTAAGGGGATTAAAGAGTGAAATATATTAATTTGTATGAGCATCATTGAATATCTTTGAGAAAGAGAAACAGAGAGAAGTTAAGTACAGAATTTTGAGTGAGCCTTCAAAAGCAATCTTCACCACCTTCAGCTACATCCTCTCAAGTATTAAAGAAAAGAAGTCCAAGCCTTAATTGAGTAACTCATCAATGATTTTTCCACACCAAAAAGAGTTTATATTTTCTATTTTATTTGGTACTAAAATTCTTATACCTTGTATCCTTGATTTTTGCTTCCAAGTTTCTTTAGGATGAAAGAAACTTAGTTTAGACCCATCCAAATCTGAAATTAAATTTATAAAATTATGATTGGCAATCTCATAAAATTGATTAGATTGATTGTGAACCTAAAAAATAATCAATGTAAGATTTTGGTTGGTGATCCTGAAATATTAATTGAATTTGATTGTACATTCGGATAAAATAATTACACTATAATCGGACTGATTATAGTAGAATTTCTAAAGAAAGCTTGAAAAGTAGATGTAGGTGTGGGCTTACACTGAACTATTATAAATTTTTATGTACTTATGTTGTGCGTTATCTTGCTTGCTTGTTTTTAATTTTTGCTTTGCATTGTTTTAAGTCTTGCATTGCTTTCTTTATATCTTTATTCTGCTACAACATATTACATAATCACTTAAGTTAGCTTAATTTAAAGTACATAATTATTTAAATTTAATTTTTAAATTTATTATAATTTTTTTAAAAATTTAATTCACCTTCTTCTCTCTTGGGTTGCTAACCTTTTGGGCAACAATTAGTAAAAATAACCCATAATGAAATTCAAACTTTATAACGTGGGACATGGTGCAAGCATAATCAAATCACAACAATTTTTTCATTCAAGATAGGAAGAATAATTTGAATTTCTTCTAATGAAGAAATAATTATTGCTTAACTATTTAATAAAAGCTAAAGAGAATATCCATAATAAAGCTCAATAAAATACTCAAAACTCTAATCTTTCAATAATATTTAAGATGTAACCTATAAAAATTTTGCAACCAAATGTTCACCTAAAAATTCCACACCCTTCAACTTCAAGAAAAGAGCTTCATTTGGAGAAATTCATTTAATAAGGCTTTGACCCAAAAACAATAAAATAACAACTTCGCTTATCAAAGAAGACAAGTTCTTCCACCAACAAGAAGAAATGTCCTAAATCAATACCTTTCAACAAAAAATTACACCTAAAAAGTTAGCCAATTAATAATCAGAAAAAAAGATCCAAAAAAATACCTAAAAATTCTCCCAAAATCTTATTTTTTAACTCCCAAACTTTTCCACAAATCAAATATCTCATAATCAAACAATTCTCCAATTACCCATACAATTCATAAAAAACAAGAAGGGCACAATCTGGATTTTGAGAAGGCAACAAGAATATTTAGTAAAGCTAATTCTAATTTTTTTAAAAAAATATATACCTTCTTTCAAACCTCGAACTCCAAGAAAAGGATAATTAATCATCAATACTGTTGGCAGCTAGAGAAGAAGGGCACAATGGCAGCCATGAGTACCATAAGTACTATTGGCAGCTAGAGAAGAAGGTTCATTGGCTTGCTTCTTGCTCTTCTCCTTTGGATTAGTAAAAGATGTCTTGGATTTGAAGAAAAGGGCTTGCATTGTGAGAAACAAGCTTCACTTTGGAGATTTGGGAAGGAAAGGAAGATCAAATCATATGAAAATAAGCCCTAAATGAGAGGAAATCAATTTTTAAAGATGAATTCATATCCTATCAAATCACAGATGGATAACAGAGTATGACAGTATCTGACAGATCTGACTTTAGATGGATTAAGTGCTACTATAATATCCAGGCTCAAACAAGTTGGGCTCAGTCCAGATATGAAGAGAATCAATCCAAAGAACGAACTACATAATTTTTAAAGCACACCAAGAAAAGATGGAAAGAAGACTCCATCTTCTTCCTTCTAATCATCCATCATGAGACCAAGAGGGACTAGGATTTGGCTCTATTTAAACTCCCTCGCCCCCCCCAATTCTCCTCATCGAGACCCCAAACCCCATCGAGCACTACTACTGACCATCATCCTTTCTTTCCTCTTTCTTCCTCTCAAAAATCTATCGCTTGAGTTCTCTGTGGTCGCTGGACATCAAGATAAAAAACCACCAGATTCAAGGTAATAATCCCTTAACTTTTAATCCAATCTTCCTCCACGTCCTCGACCATGGTTTTCGATAGGCATTGGTCGTCAGATTCAGTTGGGGAAAGGGATGTTTTGTTTCCCCTATTTTTGAGTTTTCATGGGTTGATTTTCTCTCTTTTTTCAACCATCATCACCAATAATCATCGATAACGGACCCTTGCCGCACCGCCTTCACCCTAGGTACTATCGGCCATAGCAACAGCCTATCAAAAGGCCTTTATTTGAAAAGGGAATGGGGAGAACATGAGTCCCCTGTTCTGTTAAAGAAATGAAGAAGAAGGAAGGAGGAAAAAAAAGAAAAAGGAAAGAGGAAAAGAGAAAAAGAAAAAAAGAAGAGAAAGAAGAAAAAATTACAGTGAAATACAGTGAATGTGTAGTAAATACAGTGAATAGAAGCAGAAATAAATCTATAATAAGCTAAATAAGTATGTAAAGCAAGTAAACGTAAGCACACCATACAAACATAAGAGATTTATAGTGGTTCGGTGTACTCCAAGCACCTATGTCTACTCTCCAAGTTCTACTTGAAAATTTTCACTATAATTCACGATGACAGTGCAATTATTTTAGTTGGGCTCACAATTTAATCCAATTGATTTTTTAGGATCATCAAGAATAATCTTTACAAGCCTCTCCCTAGGCTCACAATCCAATTTTTAGGCTTGGATTAAGCCTTTTCCCCAAGTTTCAATCCTTTAAAATTTGTTACAGTAGATTTCAGCAATACAAAATTTTTACAACATAAATAGCCCCTTGAAGAGTAAATAAAACACTTTGAATGTTGCTTGAAGATTGCTTGGATGCTTGGTGCGAGATTGAGAACTCTTCTCTTCATGATTAACTTCTCAAAAATCAAGATTTTTTTCTAGTGTAAAAGTGGAAGACTCTCTTGAAAACACTCTTAACTAAAAATAGGCTTCTTTTTCTTGAATATACTATTCTTGATAGTCAATTAGGTTCTCCTTTTATTTGAAATACTCTTCAAACTATTTAAAATAATTTAAATTTGAAAACTAGTTATTTTAGGATGTTGGAGATGGAATCTGGATGTTTGAAACCATTTTTGGATGTTTTTGCAATAAATTTTATGAAAACTATTATTGTTGTCAGAACCAGTGGAGTCGACTCAAATTGAAATGGAGTCGACTCGAGTCCTGTACCTAAAAAATAATCTTTCTATGGTAACAAATTTTAATTAGGATTGAAATTTGAGAAAAAGCCTATCTAAGCCTTGAATTAGATTGTATCTTTGTAAAAGCTTAGGAAAGGATTTGAAAAGTAGTTTTGGTTGATTTCTAGTAAGAAAATCAATTGGATTATAGATTGTAAGCCTAAAAAAACAATCTTACCATAATATTGGAGAGATTATAGTGGAACTCCTAAGAGTGTGCTTAGGAAGTGGACACAGATGCTGAGTTTGACACTGAACCATTATAAAATATTATATTTGTGTGTGCCTTTATCACTTTCATATTGCTTATCTTTATATCCGTATATTTCAGTTTTTAGTTTATTATTTTCATTGCACCATCACTTGTATAGATTATATTTTAGCTTGTAAAAATTTTTAAATTTTAAAAAATCTAATTCATTTTTCTCTTAGATTGTCTATCTGGACAACAAGTGGTATCAGAGCTTTAGTGATTAACCTTTTTTGATCTAATGATCAAGAGTTAATGATCAGATGGCAGTTCAAATTGGAATGTCTCTTGTTGAAAGGCAATCAACTAATAGACTCCTTTTATTTAATGACACCAACTATACATTTTGGAAAGGACATATGCATATTTTTATTGAAGAACTTGATTATAATCTTTGGAGTGTTATAATTAATAGCTTTTACACACTTACTATCATAGTAGATGGCATTGTCACTCCCAAATCCAAAAAGAAGTTGGATGACCTAGATAAGAAGATGGCCCAACTAAATGCAAAGTCCATGGATGCTTTATATTGTTCTCTAAATAAATTTAATAGAATTTCAACTTATATTTTTGTTAAAAAAAGTTGAGATAGATTAAAGATTATCCATGAGGATATAAATTAAATTAAAGAATCTAAAATTAATATGCTTGTCTATAAGTATGAATTTTTTAAGATAGAACAAAATAAATCCGACACTGAAATACTTATTAGATTTATTGATATTATAAATAGTCTCAAGAGCTTAGAAAAATCTTATACTAATAGTGAACTTATTTAAAAATTCTCAAATCACCTTCTATAGCTTAGGAGGTTAAAGTTACGGTAATTCAAGAAGCCAAGGGCCTCAATGCATTATCCTTGGAAGAACTTCTTGCTCCACTCATAACTCATGAGCTGACCATGAAGCAAAATAATAAGAAGAAAGTCAAGAAAAAAAGACTATAGCTCTCAAGTTCACAGCCAAAGGTAAGGAAAAAAGAAAAAAATCAGAAGAAGAGGATGATGATGAGACATGGTGCTAATCACTCGAAAATTCAGAAAGTTCATGAGAATGACAAGATAAAATTTTAGAAAGAAGTCCTTCATAAAAAGTGAACCTAGCAAGAAGAAGAAGAAGAAAAAGAAGCAGCTCTTATGCTATGATTGCAAAAAGCCCAGCACTTCAAAGTAGATTATCTCATTCTCAAAAAATCCTCCAAAAGTGCTAAGAAGAAAGCAATGATAACTATTTAGAGTGATAGTAAGGATTCTAACTTCGATAAAGAATCTCAAGAGGTGGCTTACTTGTATCTTATGGCAGATGAGGAACAGATAAATTCTGAAACCAAATTTGATATAAAGAATTATAAGATGTATTTTCTGACCTTTTAAATAAATTCAAAAAGCTTGGTTTGAAAAACAAAGATTTGAAAAGATACAATCATGATTAACCAATGAAAAAGAAAAACTCTTCAAAGAAAATGAATTCTTGTTGTAAGAGAATCAAACCTTAAAGAAAGAACTTGAAAAATTTAAACCTATTGTTGAAAAATTCATCCTTAGTTCTGAAAACTTTAAATGATTTTGAGCAATCAAAGAGTCATTTTTAGTACAATTGGTCTAGATTTCAATCTCCACAAAAAATAAAAACTTTTGAAGAATTCTTTTGTCAAATCCTCATAAAATTACTTTTCAAACATCTCTTATTTTGTTGTGGAAAACTTGGATAAAAAGCCAACACCTGTGACTTTAGAAAAATAAAGAAAAATCAAGTTAAGAAAGTATGGGTTCCAAAAAAAACTATTATGACCAATTCAAAAGGATCCAAGAAAGTTTGGGTGTCTAAAGTTACAACTTAATCTTCTTTTGTAGTTGTCTTGCAACCAAGGAAAAGAAAAGATGGTATCTTGATGGTGGTTGCTTAAGGCACATGATGGATGGTAGGCCATAATTTGCTATCCTTGAATCTAAGGAAGGAGGATTGGTGACCTTTGATGATAATAGCAAAGGACACATGTTTGAAATGAATAATATTTATATCATCCTATCTACTTATATTGAAAATATTCTATTAATAGATAGCTTAAAAGATAATTTGCTTAGCATCAATCAACTTTGTGATGAAGATTTTTAAGTTATTTTTGAATAATCTATGTGTATTATTTTTAATCCCAATGATGATGGTATTATATTCATTGGATATAAATATAGCAATATCTATATGGTGTATCTAGATAATCTTTCCATGAAGAATGGTCAATGCCTAATTGCAATGGATGCCAAAGTCGATGAGATTAGTTGGTTGTGGCATTGTATATTAGGATATACTAGTATGGATTTAATTTCAAAATTTATTAAAAAAAATTTATAAAAGATTTATCAAAATTAGATTTTGAAAAGAATAGAATTTATGATGCTTGTCAATTTAGACATTCCTCAATGTCGTGGCTATGATCCCAGCAGAACCTACATTATTTTTTTTTATTTCATTTGATTGTCGACTCCTTCATCAATTGGGGCCATCATTGGTATCCTTAGCCCTCTATTTTGATCAATATTTGAGCCCGAGGAGGGGACAAAATCACTGTACGGGGCTCCTTGGTCTTGGAGTCCTAGGTCGATGTGGGGCCTCTCCTTCATGTCGGGCATTGATAGGATCCTCTCGAGCCTATTTCTTTTTGATGGTCTTTCTACCTTTTGCTTCTCATTACTCCACCGCCGCTTCTTCAGCTTAGGCTTACTTCTATGCTTATGCAACAAGGGTGCATAGTTGTTTAGGAACTTCTTGGTAAGGAAAAAGATGAGTCTGAAGTTTTGAAGTCCCCTCTTCAAGGCAAACATTGTGACTGATTCATTCAGGTCATAAATCTCTAATGTGACTGCATTGAACTGAGTCACAAATATCGTAGGGATTTCTCTTCTCTTGGCCTAATAGAGAAGAGGTTGTTAGAGTTTTGTGGCTACTTTCTACTGCTACCAAAAGGGTGACGAACTGCTTCTTGAGCTGCTCGAATGAGTAGATCATGCTAGGCTAAAGACTAGAGTACCATACTCAAGCAAACTTTCTAAGCACAGTTGGGAAAGCTAAATAGAGGAGGATGTCAGTCGGCTCCTAGATTATCATGAGAGCTTTGAAGCTCTCCAGGTGGTCAAGTGGATCCAATGAGCCATTGTGAGGCTCTAATTGCGGCATTTTGAGCCATGCTGAGATCGATTCCTCCATGATCTACTGGGAGAACAGGGGTTGCGAGTTGAAGCTGGGTCCATCCTTAGTTCTTTTCATATAGAGCCTTGATCTAACAGTTGATTTCTTGGAGCTTCTGCTCGAGATTGGCTTCTTGTTGAGATGCTCAAGATCACAAACAATGGCCTAGGGTTGAGTATCCTCCTGAGGATCCTGGAGAGTGGCAGTGACTCTCTCACCTCAAGCTGCGATGGTGAGAATGGGGTTTCTGACCAAGACACCTTGGAAGGTGGGATCGTCGGCCAAGCTACATCCGATCAGGGCTCTGAAGGTGGGATTGCCAACTATGTTAGGATGGTGTGGTTTGTCGAGCAGGCATTTCCTACTGGGTTGATTTTCTATCGCCTGTTATAAGTTTTGGATAGCTACTGTCAAGGCCTGCACTTGTTGCACCAAGATGTTGAATTGTTGCTAATCCACCACTAAGGTCCACTGTGAAGGTCGGGCCTCAGCATGCTGAACGGATGGGCCATTCTGTCGTGATGATCTTTGCCTGCATGAGCAATAGATCATTCTGAGCTTTAGTCTTCATTATAGTGTCTTCCTCCTATATACTTTGTCCATAATAAGGAAGTCCTTTCTTCTAGTGCCAATTTATTGCTACAAAGCTTCAAGTCAGGATTGATGTCTGGTCAAACTAAAAGTGGTCAGCTGGATTTTGAACTGGGCAATGATGCTTTCCTTCAAAGATGAACTAAAATCAAAAGAAAGTTTATTTATCGGAGATTGTTCGGTGGAGATTTTTTGATGCTTAAATCAATCAAAATTTTGGAAATAATTTAAAAAGAGAGAAGATAGAGATTATTGTGTGAATGAGAATTTATCTGAGGTTCCTTTCTCCCCTCTTTATATAAAAGGGGAAACCATTGCCCATTACCCGGAACTCCCGGGGTTGACTTGTGGCATTCCGTAATGGGTCCGGATCTACATGACTGTCGTAGGTCAGTGTTGCGCACTTGAGGGTGAAAGTATTGACCCACGTGTGCATGCATGGGGGAATCAACCCAGATCGTGCGAAGTCCAGCTAGGCCAAGCCTTTTTCTTATAACCATTCGACAAGAACCAAGTCGTGCTCATCGGTTAGTCTCCCCAGTATGACGCTGAGGTGGCTCTCCGGGCAACGGCAGAGGTTGGAAAGTTGGAGGCCAGCACAACACATCATCCAAGAATAAAAAACTCCTAGTTGAATTGGAAAGTAAACTTTGACTTCTTTTTGTCCATGAGGTTCCTCCTAACTTCCCTATATGATCAGATACTTGATTTTACTAATAGAATGTTACATGAGTGTGGATTGCAATTCTCAGTTCATCTGGTTTCCAAGGTATTCAGAACCAGCATGGCTGGTTGCACCTCAACAAAAAGCTGCTCTTCGCGGTTTAATCAGGAAAGTAAACTTGCTTTTCTCATGCTTAAAGCTATAAGAGGTGTGTATGGTCACGTAACTATGACAACAACTATTATTTATGAGTGTTCTTATACACGATTAGATTTTTATTTTTTGTTTTTTTTTTTTTTTTTTTTTTTTTTTTTTTGTTGGGGAGGGTCTTGCTCTTCATATGTAAGTTATGACGGTATAACAGGCATGATATGATAACCAAAATAGCAGTTCACTGATCATTTAATTTTTTTATATTTAATTATGGTTTTTATAATACCAACAACTTTGTAAAGCATAAAGATGTCAGTGTAGAAGGGATCATGATTTTGTCAAACAATTCTATTGCTTTATCGTGATCATCCATTTTTCTCATTAGATAGGTTAATGAATTATTTTTTCCAAAGAAAAAGTCACAGGCAAGAGGAACTAATATTTCCACTGCATGGCCAATAATAATAACCATAGTCTTTACCAAAAAAAAAAAGAAACATAGAATCATTATGTTAGAATACCAAGGTATCTAAAGCTGTATTCAATTTGCTTTGATGAAAAATTGAGATTCGTCAGCTATTGTCCTATTTTCACCGACCCGAGGGCCAACAAATTCACTTCCGTAGCAAACCAATATGGCTTAATGAGACCAAGAAGCAACTGAATTGCATGGTAAAATTCTTAGGTTTTTGGACATAACCAATGCTTCTCAAACCACCACAGGAGAACCATAACCATGGGCTATCGTGATCCTAAAACGAATTGCTGTTTTGGTAAAAATCGCAAAAACTTAGACAATTTAAATTATTTTATTGGTGCAATAAACATGACCTTCACTAGCAACCTGTAGCTGCATTTAACTTTTTTCTATTATTTCAAAGAAGTAAAAATACGAAATTTATACTTACATAACGTTCATGGTCTATCAATTATATTGATTTACATAATTAGTTTCCTAATAATGACATAGTGATCATAAACATACAACAACTGTTAATTGTAGGCTTTGCATACGCTTTCAAGAAAACAAATTCCTTCCATTACAGTGGGTAATAATTTACGTTGCCTAAATTTTAAGACATGATAAATTACAAATTGGCATGAAATAAAAAAATTGTTTATAATACATCAAAATACGTTCAGATGATTCATTGATGTGCTCAACCTCGGTCGTTTTCTCCGCTCTATTCTATAATTTTTATATGTTATTAATGTATCTTGATGAATCTAACATCATGATGACAAACTTATCATGAACCAAAATAGTATATCTACCAAAGATAATTATCTTCTTAATCCATCACAAATTAGTCTATTTGATTAATAAAGAGCAAACAATCAATCACTGACCTAAAATGAACAAAATGAACCTACAAATACCTTTTCAACCCAAACGTTGGCAAGGCCATCCACTTTCATTTATACGTGATCATAGCTTATTTATTTTGATTATGTGTAACATTTTGTTGATAAAATTCTATCAAAAATGTTAGAAAAATCTTAATTTAATATTTCTATTTTTATTTTGATTATTTAATTAATGGTTTTCTATGCATACTAATCAAATAAAGTGAATTAAGTTATAGATGTTACCATATTTGAGGCACGATATAGAGTTGACGCTCCCTGTGGAGTAGAATTTGGTATGTCTAGGTGCAAACACTTAAAAATTGGTTTACTCCTAAAATACAATAAACCGCTGTACATTCTCCTTGAAGTGTACTATAATGAAGAAGAATTAAGGTCGTACACAAACCAGCCAAATCCAGATATGGACTGAAAATCCACAAAATAGATTGAAGAAAATATCGTTCAGTCCTCTTTTATATGGGCTCAATCCTCTTTTCTCAAATATTTAAAGTACACATTTGAGTTCACTCACTCGGTACTCAATTTACCTCTCAATTCTCTTCTATATGCTCACTTGCCTCTAATCATTTATTTTTTGTTCTGATAAATGGGAACAATGATCCCTTTCTGTGCTTATAGATGTGAAAAGATGAAAGTAAATGAATGTTTAAACATCTTTTCATTGGATGTATCCCTTCACCATATTTTATCCGATCAGCAAAGCTTGTCTCTTGAAGTCACCACCAGGTTGGACGTGCCAGGTCAAATGCACAGGAACGCATCTTTTCATGAGAATACATTGATAAATAATTAGAGACATGCTGCTGAATTTCAAGAGAGGAGACAGGAATAAAAAATAAACTTTATCCACTCAAAAGACCAAATTGCTTGGGTATTTTAGATAAGGATTTATATTTTAAATAGATCTTTATTTAGTTTTATATCCAATACAGGACTATTCTTAAAACCTCAAAATTTTGAATTGAATATTTAATAATAAACCAACAATCCTTCATATAATTCAAAATTTTGAAAATGATATAATACATAAAATGCGTCTAGATTAACTACCTTGGTATCATCAATACTCTAAAAATAGCTAAATCTCATACCTTGCAGCCCCAAACCACACTTATATAAGTCAATCCTTCAAGGATGAATGCAACGAATAAACACCTTGCACAATTAGCTACGGATCCATTTGCATAGTTATTATTTCTCTTACCCAGAAGGGAACTATGGAGCAATTCTCTTCTCATAATATAGTGTTCCTCCTGTCATCCTGAGCAATTTAACTTTTTTATCAAACCTTCTCCTCCAGACCTCCAATTAATGAGATTGGATCACTATTGCTGGATGATCAATCAATGAACTTCAGTCCCATTCCCTTCATTAATGCTATAATTTCCATTTTACAGGTCATTTAGTTAGTAGGTCTAATATATTCCAAGCATACCTGCAACTTTAACATTATTAGAATATATGATCCATAGAAAACATCACGATCAATGATTTGTATTAAGTTAGACTACTTAGAGCATAAATGTAATTGTCACAACACCTAAAAGTTCTACAGCCAAAAAAAAAAAAAAGAAAAAGAAAAAGAAATCATACAAATATAATTTTAAAAAAGAAATAATAGAGTTATTCAACATCCAACTCCAAATCCAGTTCGGGTCAATTACGAAAACGCAGAAAAGTCAAAACCCAGACATCCTCGTATCATGTAATTAAAATGCGCTTCATTGCAAGCCGACAACCATAACAGGAACCATAATATGACAGCCAGCTCAGCTAATCCCCACTTTAACCAAAAAGGAGAAAAAAAAAAAAAAAACAAAAAACTACGCTAATCCCCCTCAACATACAAAGTAGTCAGTAATATCATTTCAGATGGACACATCTGCAAAAGTTGCTGACCGCCTCAATAAGCTCTCTGATAGTAACAATAAAAACCCACAAAATTTGAAGACCACCACAACTGTTGCATATATTGGATTTAAGATGCAAATCGTAATCACTCCAGTATCTCCTGAGCACTAATTTCAACGAACCCCCGACATTCAATGAAATCTCACGTTCTGTCCCATGAGCAAATAGAACACAAAACTGCAAAAACTATAATGTTTTTTCACTTTTATCAGTTAAAATGCCCCAAATGTAATCTACTGAATGATAGCCATCCCAGGAAAGAGAAACAGAAACAAACTAGAATAAAACTGAACATTTTCAGGGCAACCATATATGCATTACAAAATAATCATACAAGATTTAAACTAAAAAAAAAAACAATAAATGGTATTAAATTTTTCATCCTTCAGAATCTACAGCAAAACATCTTCAGGCTAGCCATTGACCAAGAAAAAAGGTGCCCTAGAAAATAGAGAGAAGAAACACCAAGAAGGACAACAACGAGATTCACATCTTCTAGTGCAATCTTGTAAGCTCCTCAACTCTCTTGCACAGCTCCTCTACTGAAACCCCCATTCCCTTTGAAATCTCCTCCATTCGACTGCGGCTAAGATCAAGAAATGACTCAATCAAGTCCCCATCCAGGAAGTTCCTAGAATCTACCATCTTTTTCTCATTGTTGAACGATCGCCACTGCTCATGACTAAGTCCACCCACACCCTTTATAACCTTGACAAGGTTGGACTGAAGTTTCTCAAGAAACAAATATTGGTCATGGGGAAGGGAGGCAATAACACCAATCACACCATTGACAGTACCAAAGATGACCGTCGGTGTGTGGCCAGCCTCCGAGTCTGGAAGGCACATGACAAGAGACCCATGCCGGAACCTGTTGACAAACTCACCAAGGTGGTACTCTCCAATAACCTCAAGCCGGCCCCGCTCCTCATCTGTTGCCGCATCACTATTCCTGCGGACTGTAAAAAGGTTGAAATTGTTCTCAGCTCCAAGGTAGATGTCATCATCAAGGATCTCAACAGCAGTCATCCAGTTTGCATTGTAGTCACGGGCTCGCTCCTCAATTGCACCCTCCTCATGCTAGGATACAAAATATACAAAGCAATCAAAATTCAAGCTGGACAGACATGGCCAACTACTGCAAGATTAAAAAGGTCTTCTCTTCTGATACACATCAATCTTGTGAGAGAACTATGAAGCATGCAACATTGGTCTGAACCAATAATTTATAAGAAGCTTGAGATATTGATCTATAAGAAGACCTTATAAGTTGGAAAGCTATAATGGAAAATAGCAGATCGGGTTTGAGAAATAAGAGATGTGCTCTGTAGATTTCCTGGAAACTAAGCTTTCCCTAAGAAAAGAAGACTCCACATTTTAATTTGGTTTGAGAACCATGAGTGAGGTCTGTGTTCACGATAATCAAAAAGTTACAACAGAACTACCGTAGATATATAAAAAAAAAAGTTCCTCTCAAGGTTCGCAGTCTCAGATATGAGTACCACACCGGTATAGTGTTAGTATGCCCGTTTGGGGGTCAGTTCGATGAACACTCGATACGTCCCCCGTGCCAAGTATCAATTTAGTATCGGTGTGGCATCGACTCAGTATCAGTGTGGTAAGGCATTGCCTGGAATGGGATGGTACACACCACGACACCAGAAACCATTAACCTTGATTCCTATTTCTCTGTATGATTATTTAGATGGTTTATATTCAATTTGAACTGATGACTGGAAATGGGCAGAAGAATTTGTGCTGCCATTTTATCAGATATTATGTTCGATGTAGTAATGGTGATTTCAGCATGGTCGTATGAAGCATAACAGAAGGCCTCCATACCTTATACAACAACAAGGATATAGACTTCATCAGATCACCAACTACAATGAAATCACCACGTGTTTGAACATACAAGGCCAGTATGTGTCCATGATGTCCACATTCAGATTGCAATTCATGTGATCCATCTTCCCGGAGCATCCATTTGTATAACTGGATCTTCTGATTGATAGCAGCCAGCAATTTTCCATTGAAAGCATTGAGAGAATACACTGCTCCCTTCGTTTCCTTTTCAGCAATCAATTGTAGTTTCCCATCTTCGACGATAAAAACCAGGATTCGTCCCTGCAATGAATTTTGGACCAGCCATATCATTGTAAGCACAAGTACATGAGAGTAATGAACCATGACAGAAATATTTAAGGGGATTGAATATTCTAATTGAAGTGAGCAGTGCCTCAGATTTTTAGAGCCCACGAAGGGTGTTTAAAAAAACAATAATCAGACATACATTATGGCAAAATCAAGGCATATGATTACCAATGATAAAACATCCATCGGTATTTGCATTAAGGCAAAACTTGGAGGCATGGCACAATCACACTAGATTATGATGTGATACCAAGAATGTCTACAGAAAAAGGAACTATTTATTATACTCATCTCTTATGGTATGACTGGAAAACTTAGATCTGACAAGAATTTCTCTCAACTCTTGACATAGAAATTTACTGCAAGTATATGGACAGGAAAAGCTATGGATACTTATTGTAGATTTAGTTGGAGAAGTAAAAGCAGGTAAATTAGTTGATTGATGTAAGATAAATAAACTAAATAGAGCATATACCTCTTCCCAAAAAAGAATATAAATTTTAAAACTGTACTAAAAGCTTACCTTGGTAGGCTCATTTTCCTCGGGCAACACATATGCAGTTCCCACACAATAATAAACATTGTCATCATCTGAGAACGAACAGCTAATAACGGAACAGCCACATTCGTATGTATCAAGTGCATAGGTTGATATGAACTCAAACGTTTGATCATCCAATAATCGAACAAAGTGCATTTCTGTTTCCTCTGTAATTGTCTGGCAGTTCTTAAGACTACAGATTGCAAATGTTCGAGACCGCTCCTGATGGCAGATACGTCGGGCATGTTCTCCCAGAGGGATTGTGCGGATGTGAAGCTTTTGGATGTCATCAATGGTACCAATTGAAAGTTCACCTTCTTTAGCAATTGCAAGGCTGTTTGAAAGGTAATAAGAATTAAACTGAATGGGATAAAGAATCACAATCAGAAGCTCAGATGACTAGAATGCCTCTAACAATATGGACATCCTCTAAAAGATCATGGTATAGCTAGAAAAGTGAAATTTAATATAACACACTTAAGAGGCACTTCTCCATTCAACAAATGAAACCCCACAAAAAGAAAGAAGAGAAAAATATGCAACATATTTTCCAGGAAGACACTATAGCTTATGACTTTGGGGAGGAAAAAATAGAAGTCCACAAATAGCTAAAAGTTTCCCAGTCACACAAGCAAAAGAACCTGATAGTATGAGGAAGCAAGATAGCAGTTATCCACCATCAACTGCCACTTGCTTTTGCAAGAGATCTACAAAATAATTTTGATTTTTTTTTTTTTTTTGAGATGAAGATCACATTAAATAAAATTTGCATGTATGAATCAGTGAAGCAAATAACTCCAGAATCTGTTATTAAAAGAATACAGTTTCATATACTAGAGAATCCAGAAACATTATATTCTGTATACAGTTAACAGAATCATATTGGCGAACATTTTAATCTTTATCCTACAATGGTGGGACAGTAGAAAAGCAGAGCTGGGAAAAATGTTTATTAATACAATAAATCATCCAGCTCAGCATTATAAAGTGAAGAAAGAGTAATGAATACTGAAAAACTGTTTTGAGACTAAAGCATCAAATCCTAAAGCATTATTTCATGCGCGCGCGCGCGCACAGAGAGAGAGAGAGAACCTGTCTGGAAAAGCGGCAGAGTTAAAAGGACACATATGACTAACTTCTTTCAAATTTACATTACTATAAAGTAACTTCTTGTTGCTGCTGTAGATAACTGTGGGTCTATCGGATGCAGCAAATACATGTGTGGCATCCTTCGAAGAAAACGTGCGGAGTGTGATAGGTTGTGTCCCAAGAGAAACCTTCTTTCTATCAGACAACTCACCAGAACTTGTGTTCAATAGAAAATTGAACAGGTGCCCATCTCCAAGAGCACAAAGCAGATAGGACACCTGAAGAACAATAAACATGTACAGGTTGAAAGGTGCATCACTGTTTACAGTTAACCATAAAACTCTTTAGGAGAAGCATAGCTGAAAGAGATTACCCCTTCAAAGTTACATAGAAGAACAGACCGAGGAATGATCTCCCCACCAAGATTTTCCTTTGTGAGTAGTTCCAGGCTTGGAAGTGAGAATATCCTAACACTTATGTCTGTCCACATTCCTACTGCTGCTAGTGAACTGTAATGAGAATTTTCACCAATTGGATTTATGTCAAGACAAGAAATTTCATATTCCATCTGTATGTGTTTTGCTTGAACCAACTTGCCATTCCCAATTTCTAGGTAAACAAGATGCCCCCCTCCAGTGGCCAATAAAATCTGCAGTTTATGAGATGGCAAACATCATGATCAAGAAAACAACTTCAGTAAATGTTATATGAAAATACTTTTAACTAGAAAATAATAAAGAATGCAGATAGAGGACAAGAGGTCTAAGAAGAAATCCTCTTATTCAGGCATTCCTTGTATAATAAATTTGCAGGAATAGCATGCTGATTAAGCTCCATTCTATAAAGCATGCTTCAACATATAACTTGATAACACATCTAATGGCTTTAGTATTCACAATATGAACCAATCTTCTTATATAATATAGAAGAGCAGAACCAAACCATGTTGTCTAAGGCATCATGTTGCATCCTAAACTATACTTGTTTAAAAGGTCCATGATTATTTCAAAAGCCATTAAATGCCTAGTCTCCCAAACTTCAACTCAGGATTCACATTATGTGAATGGTAATGAACGTGCATGAGAAAAGGAATGTGAGGAAAGGTTCAAAAACTATCATCAAGTGTGCAACTCGTATGAGCAGATAAATTTATGATACTAGTCATGGGTAACACCAGTGGTACACTAGAGAATGGATATGAAAGCATTAAATATATATCTAACAAAGTTAGATTGTTGGTTCAACTGCAAGTGCATTTATACATTCCAGAGCCAAAAAATGTAAAAAAAAAAATTATATAATAAGGAAAATTTTGAAAAAATGAATAGAGAGTTCCAAGCAAGTGTTTAAATCCATGTATCTGAGACCTGGTCAAGTCAATATGGTTTTGGGATACTTGCAAGTTGTAACCCAACAATTGGGATGGGTTGGCATCCTGGTCAAACACTGGAAAGCCTCCTTTCTTTTATTTTCTTTATTGTTTTGTTTTTTTCAACGTTCTTTTAGATGATTTTAGGCTCTTAAATAGGCTTTTGAGCCGATGGCTGTTTTTTTATTTGGTGTTGCCACCAGTGCCCACACCAATGGTCCGAAAAAACATAACAAGAGATTTAAATAAACACCACTTATCAATCATATCATGAACAAAAAAAAAGTTATCAACTTAAATAAAATAACAAAAGGGACTCCAAATAGCCATTAAAAACCAAAACAAAACAGAGAAATTAAACAAAAACAAATAACAAAATTGAAATCCAATGAATTATTGCGACACAAACTATCCCAAATTCCAAGACATGGCAGTCCTAACCCACCATGATGGAGACATGCCGGGTCAAACCAGATGACCAGTGTCTCACACCCATCCTGAGACTAGTCTCTCTTTGGCCTGATCTAAAATTGCTAGGATGGACCAGGTCAGACCAGCTCTCAGATCAATGATTCTACAACTATTTCAATGATTATGATCAACTATGTACCTATAGTAAAAGCCCTAGAAACTATCACTTTGGAAACTATGGTACTGTACTGACCGGTACTAGTGCATACGAAGCATGCCGTATCATACCGGTACCAAACCAATATATAGCATGAGTGGCACACACAACGTCAGTACGCCAAACCTACCCTAAGACTGAGTGTACCGGCACTGCATCAAGTTATTCCCTGTATGGGATCCGGTACCAAAACAGCGAACTTTGTTGGAAATAATGAAAAAGAATAGCTACCTCGAGGAAAATAATTACTTTCAAAATTAAAGGAAAAAAGAGCATGCGCATACAATTAAGATCAATAGGAAGCATGTATAGCCAAAAGATGTAATGCAAGTAATGGTCTTTGAAAATATCACGTTCTGTTGAAAAAAAATCATATTAAACTCGTTTTCCCCTTGTAATAAGAATCTGTGAGCTAAAATTCAGAAAATAAGTGAAGATTTCATCTGGAATTTTCCTTTTTCTTCTCCTTTCTTTCCCATGCTTTAGTTATATTATCTTTAGTGTGACCTTTTTTTCTCGTTTAACAGTGCAGAAATGCAATTGTACAAATAATATTCATTTACTTTCTACAACCTAAAGGCAGCAGGATCCCCTTCTTGGCAGCAGGATCTGCCTTGACCAGCAGATTTGTTTGGTTGCTAGTTGAGCAACTAGAACTAGCAAGGTGGACACATGGTTTGTAGCCGATCAGAGTGTTCTTTTATGTTGTTTCATTTGTTTCTAAGTTTTTTCCAGTGTACATGTTGATGAAACTTCCATGACCTTGCTTTAGTGATCCAAGGATCAATCTTTCTCTTCAAGTACTGAAGTTTTTCAGGGTGCTTTTGTGCTATTATAGTTGTTTTCCAGATTTGGCTCCACCTAGGTAGATTTTGTGCTCCTTTGCCTCTTTTGTTGGAAAAGAGGAGACTGGCCGAACAAGCTGGGGGGGTAAAAGTTTGAGCTGTGTCATATCAAGGCTGTTCATGGCAGCTCGATTATCAGTTCATGGTGGTTGGGCATGTTGACTGAAAGTTTGGGCTCTGTCAAATGAAAGGCCAACTATGACAGCTTGTTTGTTGGCTTATAAAGTTTCAACTTGTTGAGTGTTCTGTTCCATTATCTTGTTCTACGGCTGGGTGCATACTGGAGCGCACAGCTAAAATATTAGCATTCCAGCATTTTTTTATCTTGCTTTTGAGTAGGTCTGTTGCTTGCATTCCGGAAATTCAACCACAACATGTAAGGAGACCACTATCAACATCACAAAAAATCACTCCCAGTCTTCAACAAAATGGATGTGGGGACATACCATCAATTAGACTCTCTTCATGCTCCATCAAAAGTTTTGAGAAATTTAAATGCACAATTAACTAACATTCTTGGAGGATCTCAGCATTGGCTCAAGATTCATGTGAATGCTTTAAATTAGAGAGAAAATGATTGTTATCAAAAGTGGAGCAAGCTCGCCAGTCAGATCAAAAAACCAATGAACTACTCCCCTGTACAATCTCATTCACAAAGCAGATCCAGCTAAAACTCAAAAAGAATGACCTGAAACATCAGTTCTTAAATACATTGGTGATCCAACTGCTTCCTAAAGAATTAGAGAGTTATTGAACTAGCTTACAACAACCATAGTGCCCTCGACCTTAAAGCTTTTTTTAGTTATGACAGGATGGGCATTCTCGTCATTTAATATAGAATAGTCAAAATAACAAAATCCAACTCATAGGCCAACTCTGCATCTTTTATCATGTTTTAATTGTTTTAAAACTGTCTGCAATCCAATCAATTGATCTGGCAGCAAGACAGGTGACCTAGTGATCCAGCCTCTTGGCCAGGCCCATGTCCAAATCAAGATCTGATGAAACAAAGCATAATTGCAAGATGTCACAAATTTTGCCTTCCCAATTCAAATATGCTAATCTGATGAGTAAAGACAAAGTGATGTTCTTTGATCCATTGCATTCGTGCCCACAAGAGAAAGCAAACAATGGTAGAAGATCAGCATTTCACCCACTCTGACCTGAAATTGGTCTCTTTAGGGAATTTAGAGAATGGTCAAGTCGTTGAGGCTACCAAACAAGGCTTATATGTAGCAAGCTGCAATGAGGACCTTGATGTTGGCAAATAAGAAGACAAGGAGAATTTATGTTCTGGTAAATGACATAATATATTATTTGTTATTTGGCAATATTTGTTTCATTCCCTTGTCATATTTAATTGAGCCCATTTAAGTGCAATTTTGTCATCTATATAACCAGTCACTTGTAGACAAGTGCACTATCTTCTTCCCAGATTAATAATATCAAGCTGCTGCATAGTCTTATAAAAACAATGAACCCCACCCCTCACTCCCTCCCCATATATTTTCTCCTTTTTTCTTCTTTCATGACGACTTTAATACATTAGCATTTAGGGCATATTTTGTTCTTGGTGTATGATTTCAAGAGTGATCAAAATAACTTGACATACCATGAAAGTTGAGATAAGTTGGATTTGATAAAGATTAGCTTCTCACTGAACAGGAATGTTTGAGGATAGGAGCTTATAAAGCCTATCCTGATAAGTTGAGGCAGGGTTGATGGTTATGGCTTTTAGCCCCTCACTGCAAAGGCTATTTATGTTCAATTTTCTATTTCCCACCCCATCTGATTTTAAGAGGGAGGGGAGAATTTTTAGTAAAAATGTTAAAAATGTTATGAAAATGCAACATCCAACATGCAAAATGAAGATAACACCAAGCACCTTTTTTCACTTCGAATGTTTCATTTCACCATATTTCCTATTTGTTTGCATTTGCCTAGCCTCATCTACATTTTCTTACATTTTCTTAAAGAAGCCCAGGATTCGTTCTTATATTTGACTTCAAAAATAAGTTTATGTCTTCAAATTTTTATTAGTAAAATAAGTATTTTGGATGAGGTTGGCAACAAACCTGGGAGGCATTAGCAGTAGCAACATTGACAGAGAACCCTGAAGATGCATTCCATTGATCTAGCAACGCCCGGGAAGTAGAACTCACTAAGCGAACAGAATTAGCAGTAACCTGTTCCGTAGAAAATGTCAGTCTGCCAGCATCAATTTATAGGGTGAACTATAAATGCTCAACACTTCAACCCATCTATATGTATGTATGCATGTGCATAAACAGCCTAACAGTTCACCAAGTAATTAATTTAAGATACATAATTGCTTTCTACCATAGGATAACATATATCTAAGCAGCAAAGATTGTTGGAGCATGCTATCCGAACTTGAAGAAACCAATATTTAATTCTGTTAGGAGCTAAAACCTGTACAAGTTGATCATGCATGGCATTGTGACAAAACAAGGTTTGTGCTTGTGCATCAAATCCTTCTATCTCAGTTTCTTCTAACTCATCATCCATATTCATCGCCAAAATACGTGTCTCACTGATAAAGCTTACAACCAAGAAGGTGTCATATGGATCATTAGTAGAAGATCGTAAAGACCACAATCCTTTGATGCCTTGAAGTTCTACAGATGCCTGATAGCAAATGAATATATTATTATGGGAGTATTCCAACAAAACTAGGCTATTGTAATCTCAAAGGATGTAAATATAAGAGAATCACAAAAAGAAACAGACCTGTTCATTAATCCCTATGCCATTCCGAACAATGCGAAGGGAACCATCTTTATAAGCACCTGAGCATGTAACAACCTGTCCCTGGCCTTGCCTCTCAAGATCAACGATACAGAAATCCACAATAGGCCCCAGATTGACATATCTTTCAAGAACTTCAATGTATGAACCTTTCACATCAGGTTGCAGATTGAGTTTTATCAACTGTTTAGAAAGTTCAAATCAAAACTTTGGTGCAATCACAATGGAAGAAAAAACATCCAAGACTAATATAGGGTAAGAAACCTATATGCTAAGAAAAATAACACAACCATCAGAAACAAACACTTCTAAATATGGGTAGAATATAAAGCAGTGATTTTCTGCATCTTATTACTATTATACCTGTGAATCTCCATAGCTTGAGCCAACATATACAACTGCATTATCAAGATAAGATATTGTTGATGCAACAGAAGTCTCGCCTAAGTGTTCAATTTTGAGTCCAGTTACCCTAATTAAACAAAAAAATATATATAGCTCAATATATAATGTGAATAAATAAAGAGGAAAACATCACTTAAAAATCTAATCTAGTGCAATCATCTGCTGGTAGGAGTGCAGTTTCCCCAACACATAATGGTACATTTTGAAAATTAAATATATATACTTCACCTTTCTCTCTCATGGGTGATGACAAGTAAATGCAGAAGACCCGCATTGTCACTAAGCAAATATCGAGAACCGTCCGCATCAACCCTTCCATAGGCTCTTGTAATAGACTGAGACACACCAGATGGAAGGAAAAAAGGTAAGATATTAGCAATACAAGGGACAAAAACATAAGTCTGCGAAAGGAAAACAACAAGCAGGGGAAAAATGTTACTGGTCTGATTGGTATAGCTTTAAATGCAGTCGCACTACAATATACAATCGTTTCTTCCCCAATAATTATTACACCACCAAGAGGCATGGGAACAGGTATTAGAAGACCAGCCCCATTATCAAGATTATTTTGTGACCATGGACCTTCAACAAAGTCTTTATCCTTGAGTGCAACCTCATAGGTCTTAACATGCCTGGCATCCTTGTTATCCTGTAGAATGAAATGATGAAATTGATGTAAGATTTATTGGATTTTTCAGTAAAGTCGCATTACACATTTATTGGATTTAGAATTACAAATGGACCACATGCATAATACATAAGAAAAATAGTAAGATAAATAGAATAATTTTCAGAATATAAAATAATTAAGATAGAGAAATATTTGGACACCAAAAGTTGATGATTTTTGTGGTCGATATCTAAGCTGCCATCTCTTTTTCTCCAGGCAAACTACCATCACCAAGGAAGGCGGAGTTGCTCCGAACCGCTTAGCTTGAGGTGTACCAAGTAGTACTGATGGTGGACTGGGACGGTTTTAGTGATGAAATAGAGAAACCAGCAAGGGTGGGGGAAGAGAGAAGGAAAGAGAGGGAAAGAAGGGGAGAGAGAGGGAGGGAGGAATGGAGGGAGAGGGCAGCGAGCGACGCTGGCTAAAACAAGGCCAAGGGAGGAAGGACAAGGAGAAGAAAAGAGAGGAAAAGAGAGATAGAGGGACAAAGCCTCTGTTTTGAAAGAAAACAAGGGCTTCGATCTCTTTTTTATATTTTTTTTATTTTCTAAGTGAAGTCAGCAACCCCTATTTCCTTATGAAAGCCCCCTATCTCTCCCCTCCCTTGGCCCTGTTCCGGCGGTCCCTCTACCTCCCTTTCTCTCTCTCTCCCCCACTCTCTCTTTTCCTCTTTTTCCTTCTCCCTCTCCCCCTCTCTCAACCTCTCTCTCTCTCTCTCCCTGCTGCCCTTCCACTCTCTTTCTCTCCATCTCCCTCTCTCCCTGTCTCCCTCTCCCCTCCCTTGCCGGTTTCTCTGTTGGTTCACACTGGAACAACACAACAAAGGGGCGTACCATACCGTATTACCAGCCTACCAGCAGAGGTGCTGGTTCTGGTACTGTAGACCTTTATTATCACATTAGTGATTTAGCAACACATTACCAATATAAGATGATACAAAGCAAAGATCTATAAAATTATGACACTGATGGCATTCTAAGATAATATATTTAAAGCATTGAAAGTAGTGGGTGCCTAGTGTCATCGTGTTTAAAGTATTCAATGGTTCAACTTTAAAAGAAAAAAAAAAAAGAAGAGAGACATGCATAATGTTATATATATATGTACGATTGTCTAAAAACTATACCAAGTTTATTAGTAAATTATGGTATTTTAAAACTTGTTTTTATACCTAAGGTATCATATTATATTGGTCCATACTCCATACTATGCAGAACATAGCATGCTGCACATGTATCTATTCATACCACTGCATGTTGGTTTGGCAAGTAGGAGCACAAATATTCCACATTGACATGCAATAGTTGAGGTTGAATCAACATTTTGAAACTCAAATTGGACCTGCCAGTTCGACTAGGGACCACACTCAAACCGGACCAGCCGATTCGACTGATTTGACTAGGGACTGAACAGGTCTTTGGTCATAGCTTTTTAGAAATTTGGAACTAGGAAAAAAATCAGCAGGAATGGATAGACCAATTGAACCAGCCAGACAAGGCTAAGTTGCCCAATAATTTTTTTTTTAAAAGCAGGTTTAGACTTAATTGGGTGTTATGCACTTAGGAAAAGAGGGATCCATCATGCTGATAGGGAGGCGAAGGAGAGGGATGGCGAAGAAGGTGCGAGGGATAAGGGAGGATGATGGTCAAGGGTGAAGCTCCTCCAGTAGTGGTGCTTAGGGTTCCAACCATGCAACACCGATAATCTTCTTCAGTAACACCCCATGCCTCAATGTTGAATTACTCGATTTCAGCTTCTTTTCCAACGTTCTTCCAATTTGGTTCGTGAACTCTTCTTGTTTTCGCTCCTTGAAAGGTCGGATTTTCTGTGATTTTTGGTACAGTCTGATGGTTTTCAGCTGGTTGATTAGGCTGTGTCATTGGTACTAGCAAGAGGATGAGGTGCAGGTTTTGGATTTTGATCTGTCTCCAGTAGTTTTGTCCCTCTTTTTTTATATTATTTTTAAGCTCAATTTTTCATGTTTTAATGGATTTTCCTCCTAGTTAGAGCTTCTATTTTATTTTTTTAAAATTATTTTGCTATGTGTTGTTTGCCTTCAAATGGGTTTTTTTGGTGATCAAATGAAGTGTAACTCTATGATCCAAATTCTTCAGCAGTTTTTCATGGTTTCCAGTGATGTTGTTTGATGTCTAATTTGGTCTCGCTTGTTTCGATTTTGTGAAAGATGGATTTATCTTGAAATATTGGGGCAATGGATTTTTAAATGTATGAATAGGTTAAATTTGATATTTTATTGTAATTTTTAAAGGTTTCCAGTGAGGCTGTTTGATGTCTAGTTTGTCTCACTTGGTTTTGATTTTTGTGGTAGATGAATTGTTCTCCACTCCGTAAATGCGCCTTGTCTGCTATTGTATTATTTATTGCTTGCTGGTTGCAGTTATGGGTAGTCAAAATTTAGCACATCTTATTTCCAATCTACACATGGATTTACTTGTTCCTTCATACATGAGGCTATAATTCTGCACGCTATTGCAAACCAGTGATTCATTTGTGATTTTGAAGGATGGAGACTACTGGTTCAACACCAACACCAGCTTCCGATCAAAATGCTTCCATTCCTAGTGCTACATCTATTCGAATGAAAAAGATCCAGCATGGGAATATGCTACCGAGGGAAGGAATAGGAGCATTTTGGTGTTTGGTTGGAGGGGAAGTGCAGAAAATAAGTGCAAGGAATAAGGTGCATTTAACAGTATTTATTCGCTTTCGAGGATTTTTTTTTTTTTTATTTCATCACAAATCAGAATTCTCCTTCCACTTTTTATGTGTTTCTAGAGTTGATAAGGGCAAAAAGATAATTGGAGGGGATGAGTGCAAGCCTACTCCATGGTACAAGTCTATTCCAACAAAATGGTGGAATAGAAATATACTGTGGGAGCCCACTTAAACCCCCACATGGACTAAACCCCTATTCCGCTCCCCTTTTTTGGTGTTTGGCAAGAATATCCCTCCATTTGGGAGCATATCTCCTCGATTACCATACACACTTGTCAACAAGGTATATTGAATTGATACCATGCCCCATACTGATCAGCTATTGGTTCGATACGATACAGGTTCGGTACCATACCAACACATGGTACAATGTAGCATGCAAGTTCCTAACAAGCATGCCATTTTTAATTCTTCTATTTTTCAATTCTTTTAGCATTTAATAAAAAAAATAAAAATTAAGTCTAATTTTATGATAATTTTTTTTGTATTTTTGAATGATTTTAAGTTTAATTAGATGTTTCTTGATGTCTTTTGATATTTTTATTAGGATTAAAACCGTAATTTGATATTTTAAGCGATCCTAGCTTCACATGCTAGAAGCAACATGGAATATCATAAAATCAATTAGTGAAACACAAAACATACAATAATACAATCAATTAGATGCATTTAAAGTACAACACACATACCAATATCTAAAATCTCATCAAGTGGTGATATCTCTCGTAGATGTCAAGGTTGTCTTTGTATGTAGAGGGCTCAACCCAATGCTCCAACCACATGGCCTTCCACTCCTATAAACTCATGGGGCCACCAATAGGTATGTAATCCAAATAGTCTCCATACATGCTGTGGGTGACAGTGTCGCTCCAGGATGAGTCATCTGCCTAATACTGCAGCTATGGAGCGATCCATCCAAATATACCATCAGCAAATTCCATCCCCTAAGGTGCTTCAAGTTATGTAGGAAAGTAGTCACTTGAGGATGATGTGTTTGAAGTACATATCCATAAGGAAAGTAGACGGGACTATATCCATAGGATCCCATATAGGATTCTGAACCTGAAGCATTGAGAGATCCTACCGTACGTGCTATGTCATCTACAGCAGCCTCGTATCCACCACAACCTTAAGGATCTCATCTCTTATACGCAATTGTATCGTTGCGGCCTCTTGATCGTGCACCATGAACCCTATCTTGCATGGCAAGAGCGAAGTAGGGCTCTCCAGTGAATTGAATCCCACCCTAGGTCCACAAGCCATACATAGCGGTCTGAGCTCCTCCCTGGCCACCAAATGCATCATCACTGCTACTCCCATGTGACCATGAACGTAAAGGCTCCTTGGGTATCTGAATTTGACTCCACTTTCTCCAATAGGGCCTTGCCTTTGCCTTTGCCTTTCTACTCGCTACTTTGTTTCCTGCTCCACCCCGCTCTGACCGACTCCGCTATGATAATTGACCATGCTCTCCTGACTGGCTAGACCAAGTAGCATGGCGGCCTCATTTGAGCATCTCTCGATCAAATCGTAGGAGGGATGTCTTGCATGTGGAATCATCTGACGTTTTGATCCCCATTGACCCCTGTACCTGATATGCTAGATGTAAGCGTGGGATGCTATATATTGTGCCCATTGCGCGGCATCCACCCTAGCCTCACCAGCTACAATGCTTGCTGGTCGTATAGGTGATTTTGGCTCGTCGAGCTCTGGTTCCCACTACTGGCTCTCAAGCCAAAATCATCGGATCCTCATCATCTTGTAGAAAATTATTGTGAAGTAAATCATTATACTTCAATTCCACTTCCTCCTTGATGCACTTAAGCTTCGACCTTAAAGTGTAGTGCACATAGATGAGATCGTTGATGCATTTCTATGAATGGTTCCTCTATTTATTGTGGATCAAGGCAAATGTGGACTAATTGCGCTCGCAGCCACTGAAGGACATCGCTTGCAAGAGGATCCGAATAGCAAACCATTTAAGATATCAGGTAGACCTCCCAAATAAAACCACCACTCAATTGTAAAAGCATTGAACAAAATTATATATAAGATGGTGGCAACTATAAAATATCAAGTTTATCAACCAATCACCTAATAAATATTGTTCATATATAATATACCTAGATTCATCATGATACTGCCCTTGTTAAGCATAGCTTCTTGTTCAGCAAAGCTACAGAAGCCCTCCCTAAATAGTTTTGTCTATGCAAAAGAGATGGCCAGCGATGTTATAATATGTTGAATAAATTATAAATTATAGAAGACATACCCCACCTAAATTAACTAACCGCCTCAAGATACTATGTTGCAACATCTTGATCAGGTTCCATCTTGCATATCATACTGAATAGGGAGGACTGAAGTTCGTCATCCATTGAAATACCAAGGACCATGGTTGGCAGAACCATCCCGAACCATCAGATTCCGAGCATGCAGAACGGTATCGACGATGGACTAGGATGGTTCCAATCTTCGAAATGAGACACTAGCAAGGATCAAAGGAAGGAGAAGGAAAGAAAGGAAAGGAAGGGAAGCAGGGAAGAGGGAGAGATGGCCTCCAAAGGCCACCGCTGCCGCTTTTGAGGCAGTGGATGTCTGGATCTAGTGAAACAGGGGCTTCAACCCATGTTTCATTTTCTATTTTTGGTTTATCGGACAAAGTCAACAACTCCTTTGCCGACTTCCACATTGTTTTTCTTTGTTTGTGATTTTCTGATTAAGTCGGCAAGTTCTTGCAGAGTCAAACCATGCAGTACTAGACATGAGATAGATCTTCCAAAGAACAAGACATTTTTCGAATAAGCCAATTCATTTGGGACCCTACAAATCCATTCTTTTTTCTTTCAAAGATCAACTACTTGTCGACTTATCAAAAAATCACAAAACAAGAAAAACAATGGGGAAATCGGCAAATCTTTTGCCGACTTCGCCCAATAAACTCAAAATAAAAACGAAACAAGGGCCAAAGCCCTGATTTCGATAGATCCGAACATCCACCATCTCGATAGCAGCAGGGGTGACCTTGGTGGCCTCCAGAGGCCGTCTCTTCCTCTCCTTACCATCCCTTCTCTCTCTTTCTTTCTCCCTCTCCCCCTCTCTGCTATGTTGATTCGGACCCAACATAAAACAACACAAGGGTGTACCAGACCATGCTGTCGGCCAACCAGTACGGGCTTTGATACTGACACAATCATATTGCCAGAGACACTATATTGGAACTTCAAGTTCAAGTAGTAAATTATCAATACAATTTTCAATTGTTTGGGTACAACATGACCAGCTATAAGTCTAGACAACGAACAACTATTTAGTGTATATTCTTACCTGCTAGATGCAGCTACCTACCCATAGTTGTCCCACCTCTACTCAATGATATCTATGTACTCATAGGCATTTACTGGATCTGTTTGCCTAATCTGCTCCTTAGCAACCATCATCATATGATAAAGAAAGCCCACTGCAGGTACCTCTCACAGCCTAGGCCTACAGCGCGATGTATAAAGACTTGATAAGTTTCACAACCATCTTGGCGTGCATCCAGAAGGATCAGAACTGCTGGCTCGTCACCACGCCTTCCACAGCTCCCCTCAATGCTAACCCTCGCATATCTACTCTCCTACCACTCAGCATGGACAAATATTTGGCATAGACATGCCCTCCTCTCAAGAAGGCTATTAAGTGAAATGCAATTCACTGCAAACCATGTAACACATGATCTCAATATTTCTCCCGCAATGAACTTCCTCGTTAGAGCTAGGACCCATGTGTGATTGTAGATAAATCTAGTGATAGAATGCACTGTCTTCATGACTTGCCTGACCCGATAAATTTTTCTAATGTCCATCAACATAAAGTCGATGCATTGTGTAGCACAGTGTCCGAAAAATGTGGGGCACCTCTCCATCAATAACTCAACAATAGCCTTATATTGTAGCCCATTATCAATGACCATCTACAAGATGTTCTGCTTCCCCATGTGATCTATCACATCCTCCATCAGCTTCAGAATATACTATGCATTACGTACCTTATCTAAAGCATCAATTGACTTGCGGAAGGTCTTCACGTCACAATAAGTCAGAAAGTTTATGATGCTTCACTTGCTGGGACCTATCCACCCATCATACATGATCACTGCCAATCTGTAAGTGCCCCACTTGCTCTAACATGAAGCTATCCAGTTCTCAGGCTCCTTGTTGTCAAGGAGCTCGCCATAAACATCCTTTGGTCCTGAAGAATCCACACCCTATCTAGCTCTTTGTATCAAGGCAATGGCAGACCAATAGTATGTGTTGCCTTTACCGCATTCACTGGAATGTGGCTGAAATGGAACTAAGATGCAATAGCTCTCCACATGTTCATGCCCAAACCTGAAAAAAATGCTATGAAATTTTCTTAAAGAGTGGCATTCATGTCCTTGAACATATTTTGATTTTACAATGATTTTTTGAATTTTATTTGTTTAATTCTTAATCTGAAATATATTTCTAAATTTAAATAGTTATAGATTGAACGAAAATTTAAGATCTTGGTGTCATCGTGTAGATCTTTCCTAGATCCACTATATACAATGAAATGACACCAAAATACAAAAATTTGACATAGTTTTCCTCTATTTTTTTCAAGTTACGACCCATTTTCAGCCTCAAAATAAAAAGAAATAGAAATAAAGAAAGGAGAGTGGCATTATCCAAGTACAACGAAAATTCAGGTTGAAATCAATGAAATCACCGAGATTTGGCTAAGTTTCAATTTTTCGAAAAAAAATGCACTATGCAAAAATTTTGGGATGCTCAGCCTTCCCAATAGGTCACATGAGGCTTAATAATTGAGCCTCATGTGAAAAAAATCTCCGAGCACCATGCAGTAGCATGGAAGCATGCAGCAGGCATGGACGCAAGCATGACACATGGGATGTGTGCATGATGCATGAAACACATGCATCGTGTTAGTTATGCACGCAGCACAATCGCAGGCATGGGCGTGGGTGAAGGAGCTTGATCTGAACCCGAACCGATGCAAACCGACTTGTTCACACACCGGTACGACTCCAAATAGCTCAGTTCGAAGTAGTTTGCCCGGTTTACCATTTCAAAAGGCTGGACTATCCCAATTTAGGGACAGTCCGATTTGGTAGGTCTCATACAACCCAGTTCAAGATGGTATGCCCTATACCATCCAATTCAGGATGGTATGATGTACCTTGCTTGTTAATATAGCATGCTTTCTAACCTACAAGCCTCCTAAATGGATGTTAAAAGGTCCCCTTGAGATTTCTACATAGTAATTGAGGGGACATGCAAAAATTGCTTAAATAGAAGTATAATGTTTTTTAGATACAAGAAGTATTTGGCAGGCTTTGTCACAGTAAATGGACACCTTAACACAAGGCATGCATAATAAAACAAGCAAGATTGAACAGTAACGGAGAAAATGAATCAATTAAATAAGAACTTGCATGGCAAGAATTGGAGACAGTTTCCTCGTAACTTGAAAATGATTAAGGAAGGTGATAAACTTCTTTCCAAGTGTTCATCCTATGACGATTGCAAGTTCTAAGATCTAATTCTAGAGTGATATAAGCAAGGTTTCTGGAACCGGTGCCGAGCCCATACCGATTTCGGTGCAGTACAGTAACAGTACATCACCAATTTTTTTTGATTTTTTCAATTGAATTTGATGTCAAAAAAAATTTTATTACTTTTTAAATTACTTTATATCCAAATTAATGTCTATTTATATCATATAACAATTCTTCCATCCAAAAAAAAAAAAGAAGTCTAAAAGACTAAAACAATGTATTAAATATATTTAAAGTGTAAATTACAAAGAATAATATGCTAACCTCAGGATCTCTGCTGATCTAATATCTCATCGAGTGTCTGTGTTGCTTGTAGATATTCGAATCATCCACATACTTCGAAAGAACATCAGTTCATCCCTCAAATCAAGTAGAACTGTAATCCTGAATATTCATCCCATAAGATATCCTCTCTGGATTGTAAGACACATCAGATCTCTCACTCAAACTCTAACTCTCAGAGATATCCTCGAGATGATGGTATGGCTGAGAAGCCTATCCAAATATACCAGTAAAAAAATCTGATCCATAAAGTACTCTAGATTATATAGGATAGTAGCCGCTAGAAACCGATGTCTCGGATACACCATATCCATATGGATCATAAGCTGCCTGCGGGTGATAGGATCCATAATACGAAGATGATCCAGATACATCCATGGATCCTACTCCACGTGCAAGATCATCTATAGCTGTATCATGCACTGGACGATCTCTGGGAGGCCGTCGCCTATATGAGATCATCTCCTCACGGGATCTATCAGGTTGTCCACCGTAGTCCCTATCTTGTGTGGCACATATAAATTGAGACTCACCGATGAATCAAATACCACCCTACAGCTGTATCTCATGAATAATGATCTCGTATCCTCCAGTCCCCTTTGATCATCGGATCCATGACTGTTATCATCTCTCACTATCACTGGTCTCTGAATCTGAGTCAACTGACTCCTGCACTCTCGAAGGTGCTGCAGCTGCCATTCCTTTTTCTTTGCCTTTTCGAGCTCCAGCGATGCCCCTCTGTGACTGACTTTACTATATCTGGGAGGATGAATGTCTTCTTCCTACTTGGGATAACCGACTTTGTCTCAGTATTTCTCGCTCAAACATCTGGCTGAATGACTCGGACATGGAGTCACGTGATGAATGACTCCCCTGTGATCCCTCAAGCTGTGGTTGATCAATTGAAATTCTATATGAAATATTTCTATCTGCCCACTGTCCTGAATCCACCCTGATCTCTCTAGCTACCACATTGGCTGGTCGTAGAGGAGAACCCGGCTCATCAAGTTTCAGCTCCTGTTGCTAGTTTACAAGCCATCCAATCATCCGATCCTCATCATCAATGACATAATCATCTATCATCGAATCTGTATACTTTAGCTGTACTTCATTCTGGACATATTTTAGCCTCAATTTTCAATTATAATGCACATAAACAAGATCGTTAAGGCACTTCCATGTCAGATGATTTCTCTGTTTGCTATAGATAAGGATGAAAGTCGACCAATTGCGCTCACACCCACTAGAGGAGACCGTCTGGAAAAGAATACGGATGGCCACACTTTTCAAATTTGGTGCGGACTATCCAAAATGAATCAACTATTCAGCTGCTAGAAAATTAAACAAAATTACATATCAGATTTTATGATATTAGTAAGCATGTAATGTCAACAAAATCCTCACTTTGATATGTAATTTACCTGGATTCATCTTTTTGCATACGACAGCCGATGAGACTCCAAAGCTGTCTGTTCCCTCTCTAAACTATTTCGTCTGTGAAAAATATATTTATTTTAATAATAAATATATTATTAAGTTAAATGATCGCATCTTAATTGACCTAACGTACCTCTTACAGATACAAATACGATTTCGGGATCGGACACCATCTTATATATAACATTACGGAGAGCAGTGAGAAGCTCATTATCCATATCTATCTCAGATATGTTGTACTAAAACTTCATATTCAAATAGTAAGCTGAAAATAAATTCCACAAATGATTAAGTAAACTTATACTAGTACACAAAAAAATTTAGATAATTCTTAAATTCATGTTTACTGGCTAGATGCAAATGCCTACCCATTTGATAGTCCCAGCAGCGCTGAATGATGTTGATGTATTTTCGAAGATATTTGGGATCTATCTCACTGATCTATTTTTTTACCCTCCATCATGTGATACAAGAAGTCCATCTGGGGGTATCTCGCACTATCCACGGTGCAAAAGATCTCATATAATGGCTTGATAACCTTCACTATCTTATCAGTTCGTTGTCAAAATGACTGACTGGTCATCAAGTTCTCCACATGACTTCCCTCAATGCCGACCCTCGCATATCTGCTCTCCTGCCACTCGACACTGACAAATATCTGAGCAAGGCTGCTTTCTGCAGAAGGCTATCAAATGCTATGGAGTTTGTAGCAAATCGTGTGACATCCGATCTCAAGATCTTCTCTCAAAATATTTCCGCATCAATGACAGTATCCATGTATGATTGTAGATAAATTTAGTAATAGACTGGACTGTATCCACTGCCTGCTGCACTCTATGAAGCTTCTCAATAACCATCAACATGAGGTCAATGCAATTTGCAGCACATGATGTCCAATAAATATACGATCACCGCTCCATCAGCAACTCGCCTACGATCTTATATTGTGACCTATTATCTGTAATGACCTGCACGATATTCTGCTCTCCAACTGAATCAATCACCTCCTCCATCAGTCCAAAGATGTATGCGGCATCGTGCATCCTATCTGAAACATCAATTGATGTAGAAAATATTTTTTCATCACAATATATCAAAAAATTTATGATACTCCTACTAGGAACCACCACATATCACCATCAATACGTACATAGGCCATTTACTCTTGTAAGAGATCCATCTCTCCAAATCTTTTTTATTACAGTCAACAAGTTGACCACAGATTTTTTTGGGTGCTGGAGGATCTACACCGGGGCCGGCAGCCTGTATGGCTGAAATGATAGACCGATAATAAGTATTGTCCGCTACATTTGCTGGAATGTGACTAAAATAAAATCATGATCCAATAGATCGCCACATATCCTTATCATTTTTCAACATTGTGTCAATCCTCTGCTGTTTTGAATCCTTGCTAGAAAAAATATGTGAATCCAAATCATGAATGATGGCTCCTGCTAGAATATCTCTGTCGAACCTCCTACTGTCAAAAGCCCCCAACATCGATGAAATACCCCTCTTGTCTCTACTGACTGGCTCCCTGACAGAGGTGGTCCTCCTGAACTCAGACTTTCCTCTAACGATCGCAGAGCCGGACCCCGATTCATAAAATGATGGTCCAAATCGCTCTTCTGACCATCTCCAATACGTATGATCATCCAGACTTGCCTGAATGATAGCCTCAATCTCTGCCTCTTCATCATCTGGAGCAGAAGCCTTCTTTGACTCTCTAGAATGACAGAAAAGTAGCTCTCTAGCTCGACGGTCCACCTTTGCCCTCTTCTCCTTTATCCTCTCCTTCGCTACTTTCTGATCAATGAAGTGCTTCATAAGCTGTCGAACCTCCCGTGGGCATTTTCAATATATGACCACATCCCGATAACCATCAGCTAAATGCATCTTCAACCTAATCACCCCTCCTCTGAACTCTGTGCCGCACCATTTGCATCTCCAATGGTGCCAAGCTGAGCATCTCACCATGCTCCCAGCCAATATCATGCTTTAGCTCCTTACTCATTTCTGCAAGTTTAACAAAATACGACAGTTTAATAATTTTTTGAATTTAAATTTTTTAAATTTTTTTTAAAAATATATATATTTAAAAAAATAATTAACAAAAATTAATGATTTTAGTGTCATCATGAAGATCGTCTAATGATCTACAACATATAATGAAATCATACCAAAATCATAAATTTTGACATTATTTTTTCTTATTTTTCTATTTTTTAGCAGTTATTGACCAAAAAAGATGAAAAATAAAATATTTAGTGACAGAACAAAGGATTATCTTGCTTCCGGTAGAAATTTATCACCCCATCAAAGGACCTGTGAAATTTTTTCTAAATTTTCTCTTTTTTTTTGGACTTCGTTCGCACCTATCGTCAAAGTCTGAGAGCAAATTCTCGGGCTTCTCGACTCTCAGGCTGAGGCTACCAAATTATTGGTAGTCCAGCCCCACCACAAAGGCAGACAAACCCCCCCGGCCCCCCCACCCCCCACTCCCCCCCCCCCAACATGCTGATGTCGGTATGGCTCAGTTTGCACGTGAACCGAGCCGAACCGAGCGCAACCACTCGATTTTGAGTGGTTCGACAGTGAACCATACCGAACCGCTTGGTTCGGTAAGGTTTGCTTGATTTTTCGAAAAAAAGGGGCGAATCGAACCGGTTCCCCACCGGTTCAGTTCGATACAAGCCGTACCAGTCGGTTCAGGCCAGTACGGTAAACCATGGACACAAGGCTTTACAATTTGATATATGGAAATTGACAAAAATTTACATAAAGCACCTGCATGTCCATGATGATATTTTGCTTGTGTTATAACAAGGAGCTCAATGATTAGCCAAACAATTCGGCGATGTTATAACTTGATATCATCCCTTTTTGCGATAAAGAACTACAAATGTACCATGGGTGACTTTCAAGTTTATGGGAAGAGGGTTGAAATATTGGATGATTTGTTACCCACAAATAGTATTCAACACTTCTTTAAAAAAAAAAATCCAACAGACAATACACTCTTTATGAAATTTTTGTTAGTTACCTGTGAAACAATTACAAAAAAGAAAAAAGAACAATGAAATCTAACAGAGAATATAATGATCGAACATATAACCTCACTAGACCAATTTAAGTACAGTACGTAAAAATGCAGAAAATAACTTCAGCCCCATACTGTTGGAAACCAATTAGGAAGCAATTGTGAGATTAGACTAAAGAGGATAACACGTGGTGGAAAACAACTATGACACTAATCTACTATGGGGGGAAAGCAACTAGAGAAAATAGCCCGGGAAATTGTTTAGTACACCGATGCCAAAAATAGGAGTACTAAAATGTAAAGACCTTTCAACCGTTTAAGTCGTATTTAAGTGAACAAGATAATATGGAATTTCAGATGGATGATGAATAACATGATTCTAACAATCTGTCTTGAGTTTTTATTTTTGTCAGGTAGAGATCATGGCTTATGAATGCAAACTGTTGGACAGCAATATCTTGCATGCTTCCCATGCTTGTAATACCACAAAAATAATTAGTTTATAGAATTGTATTTGTTGATCTTCAAAATATTGGCATAATAATCACCAAAAAAGGAGATGAGAGGTGGATGATGGAGCTAGACAGCACTTATTACTCCCATGAAGCCTTGTCAACTTAAGAGCTGTATTCCGTAGTAAAAAAGGTTAGGCTATGATACACTGAGAGAAGATCTCAAAGCTTCTTATATGCTGAGATGTTAAGGCTAGAGTGCGTGGAAAAAGTTGGCTCCAGGAGGACCAAGCAACTTGTCTATGAATTTGCTACATGATCAACCTTTCGCCAAAGCACTTACCAAGTAATGAACGCTCATTTATTTTTTTTTTCAATTGAAGTGGTAGTTTAAAGCAGGGCATGTATGTGTGCCTCTCTAATTTTCTTTCCGTATTCTAAACTGCGGAACAAAAGCAACTGTTTAAACTACATATTGTATTACTTGTTATGGCTTTTCGTAGACTTGTTATGGCTTGTTATGGACTTGTATGCATCCCTTCAAAGGTTGAAAGGTAACGTAACATGGATGTGCAAATCAGGGTGTTCATGTAATAGTGGAGATTAATAACACACTTGCACAGATGTATACTTATATATGTTTAAATTAATGCATGTAATAAAATATACACATTCTTAACTGCACAAAAATAATCAATCAATGCCAGAGCCAAACATGAAGACATATGCATGGTCAAGACTTCAAAGAAAACATATTCACGGTCCATCAGATTTGTGTTGATTGTAAATGAAATTATCACTATAAATCTTATGGAGCATGATTATAGTAATCTACCATGTATAATATGAGATACCTGGTATAAGACTACGATAGTGGGCTTCACACAGCCATATAGAAATTTGATATCCAAAACTTGAAGTTCTTCAAGCCTGTGATCAATTTTTTTAAAAAAGAGTCAAATTTCATATCTTGCCAAAAATTCATCAATACAAGTCTTGTAAGTGATTATATTATCAGAACAGCTGTATAAAGTAATATGAAGGAACTGGGTGCTGCCATGCACTTTCCAAAACTTCTCTCACCACCTGTATTGCAGCATGTTCCTCATAAAATTTTAAGGGGGATTGCAGTGCATGGGAGTTTACTCAGTTGGGAAGAAAGAAAGTCAATAGCAGATTTAGGATGCTCGTACAGAAATCTTAAAAAGCCTTCTGGCATAGGATAACCATTTATAAAGATGTAATTGAAGATGTACTCATGCTTTACAGAAGGGAAACAATATGAGCAAGATTGTAGATTAGGCATAAAAAAGCAATAAGCCATCAAAGAAAGTATAAAAAAGTCAAATTCAACACGCATTGAAACATCAGTCATGCAGCAAATGACATGGGGAGAAGGATAAAGTTTGGGAATGAGAAAATGTGTATTGACAAAAGACATCAAAGTGCATGAAACACCTTCAAATCATCTGTGAAACATGGATATACATACATGGATGGAGTTACATTTTTCTGGGTGGAGCAATTCTAGAACTTGCTTTCACTGGAAAAATACATGTTTTACCTTGCAATGGTTATCTTATTTGCATGATGATATTTTTGTCATTTGACATGCCATTAATGCAACTTTTTTTCCTACATGATTGCTTGCATTTTTTGCTGTAATACTAACAATTGTAGAACAATAAAAATCAAGGTTTTAAATCCTGTGGGACGGGGCTGTCCTGATTTTTTCATGGAATGGAACGTGTCGCCATCCCACCTCGTCCCAGAGAATGTCCTAAGATGTCCCAATCGGGACACTGGGCCTGGGACACCAGCGAGATGGTATTCCATCCCAACATATAAGATGGTATTCCGTCCCAGTGTCTTGTGGGACGTCCCATTAGGACTTGAATCCTTGATCCAAATACGACCAATCAAATGAACTGCCTGCTGCAATTTATCAGGGTTAAAGCATCATCTACTTGTGGGAACATGTAACTGACTTACTCCAGCTGAAACCACGCAACTCTACTTTTTGTGCATGCTTGCATATATAAAATTGCACTTGCACATGTACATATCAGATAATATACTTGAATAATCTGTCGATCTACATAGGATTAATCTGTCTCGGCATTACAAGTATAATAGGTATACAACATTTAGTCAAAGTGCTAAGTGCCGTCATTAAATTCCA